>NW_026916263.1:2550000-2775993 GCF_034315485.1 Pezoporus occidentalis
TAATTAGAGAAAAATGTATTTTTTCCCAAGACAAGTTAGCCTTAGTAAATTATTTAGAAATTGGAAAGTAATTAGAATAATGTAATAAATTGCTGTATGTCAAGTTCACTTGCTTGACTTTGTCAAATCATATATTTTCTACTTGTTTAAAAATAGAAAAGGTATAAAACCAGTAAGCCTCAATTAAGGCAATAAATGTAAGAACACTTAAAAAGTTTTAATTTTGTGGTAGTTATTTTTCTGTAATGCAATTTAAAAAATCAGCTTTATTGATACTTAATAAGATTCTAGAGTGACCAGAAGGGGGTTGTACTGAAAAGTCCAAAACAAAGTTTTATGAGTGAGAGATGGTGAAAGAATACGTCAGGTAAGCTTTGGGTAAGGTAAGGTAAGGTAAGGTAAGGTAAGGTAAGGAAGGAAAGGTAAGGTAAAGTAAGGAAAGGTAAGGTTGGGGCTGAAGAGAAGGCAAGTTTGAACTAGATGGCACAATGAAGCTAGTTGAATAAATGGAACTGATCAATCATAGAATTGCAAACTGATTTGGGTTCCAGTTCCAACTGCGGCCATGGGCAGGGACAACTTCCACTAGACCAAGTTGCTCAAGCCCTGTCCAACTTGGCCTTGAACACTGCCAGGGATGGAGCAGCCACAGCTTCTCTGGGCAACCCATACCAGGGCCTCACCATCCTCACAATGAAGAACTTCTTATAGAATCATAAAATACTTAGGGTTGGAAAAGACCTTAAGATCATCTAGTTCCAACCCCCCTGACATGGGCAGGGACACCTCACACTAAACCGTCCAACCTGGCCTTGAACGCTGCCAGGGCTGGAGCATTCACAACTTCCTTGGGCACCCTGTTCCAGTGCCTGACCACCCCCACAGTAAAGAACTTCTTCCTTGTATCTAACCTGAACTTCCACTGTTTAAGTTTAAACCCATTACACCCTATTCTATAGGTACAGTACCCAATAAAGAGTCCCTCTCCAGCATCCTTGTAAGCCCCCTTCAGATCCTGGAAGGCTGTTAACGAGAAGGCTGCTCTCTTCTCCAGGCTGAACAGCCCCAACTTTCTCAGCTTGTCTTCATATGGGAGGTGCTCCAGCACCCTCCTCTGGACTTGTTCCAACAGCTTCATGTCCTTTTTATGTTGAGGACACCAGAACTGCACACAATACTCCAAGTGAGCTCTCACAAGAGCAGAGTAGAGGGGCAGGATCACCTCCTTCGGCATGCTGGTCATGCTCTTTTTGATGCAGCCCAGCACATGGTGGGTTTCTGGGCTGTGAGCACACACTGAAGCCTGCTCATGTTCAGTTTCTCCTCGACCAAAAGTATCTCATCGATATTAAGTAGTAGCCAGCTCCTTTCCCAGTATCCTACAGTTTTGAAAGGGCTTCATCAGTTTTGTGTTTGTTTTTTTTTTAATAACATTCTGCTTTTCTTGTGAGTTTTTAGCTTGTTGTGTACAGTACTTCTATCACTCCCAGATATGAATAAAACTAAGTTAGACACACATGATATGAAGGACAGTGCTTTGCACTTTACTGTAAAAACAAAAAAAACCACAGCAAGACACCAGAGAGTATC
The DNA here is from genome assembly GCF_034315485.1 of Pezoporus occidentalis. Lineage (NCBI taxonomy): Eukaryota > Metazoa > Chordata > Aves > Psittaciformes > Psittacidae > Pezoporus > Pezoporus occidentalis. The sequence continues at coordinate 2,551,591 of NW_026916263.1, forward strand.
AATAATTTTTTCAGAACATGATTTGGGTGAGCAGAGAAGTTTAACTAAATAACTGTGTTTCTATACACAGTTCTAATTTAAGAAAGAAAGGGAAAAATAGTCCCTGGATTAGGTGGTCAAACAACATAAAGACTATGTGATGTATGACAACTAAGAGAAGCCAGTGCCACAGATGCTGCTTCTGGAATAGCAACTCTTTTATCCCTGTACTAACGAGAATAAAAGTCAGGCTGAATATGTTTTATATATTTCCAGCACTCTGGGCAAAAGTAATGCCCAGTGTTTGATACATAGCCATAAATACAGCATGGATGGATTTTGCCAATCCACCCTTCTTGTTAAAGAAATATGTTGAAAACAGACAGAAGGAACCATGTGCAGGTGCTCCCCTCTCTTCAGGGTAGGAAGAAACCTGGTCTAGTAGAAGGTGCCCCTGCCTGTGGCAGGGGGTTGGAACAGGATGAGCTTCAAGGTCCCTTCCAACCCCAAACCAGTCTGTGGTTCTGTACAGCACGAGACATTCAGTATAATAAAAGCTAGGAAAGATGCTCTGTAAGCACTGGCCAGTCTCTTCAGGAAAAAAATGTCTATACTTTTCTCAGAGTGGGTCCAGAAGGCCTGGTTTTATGAAGAACAAAGTGCATTCATGGGAAGTTTAGAGAAGCAAAGATGTTACAAAAAGGAGCTCCTGTTACAAAAGGAGCTCCTGTTGTGGGAACTAAAATTGGAGTGTATCTCAGTTAACTTGCAGTGCAAGACGCATCTCCCACTAAGTCCGTAAGAATGGTAATTGCTAATGTTATGCTTCTCTGGACTAATAAATCCTGAAATAATATGTATTTAGTGGAACACTCTTAGATTTCTTCATATCAGTATAGAGTACATTTAAGTGTCTTCAGCATAGGAGGGTCTTAAGTCTGCCCCACCCCCCCCCCCCCCGAGACTGGAGTGGGTAGTACCACCAGCACCCCAACAATTGCAAAATAAAGTGTGAACCACATTCTTGCCTTGGGGATGCAAGGGAGAAGGCACAGGTACACACCTCTGGGTTTGACTACTGGAATATGTATTTCCAGCCAGGGCTGATTAAGGTAATTAAGCTCTAGGGAAGAGTAAAACATAACTCTGACTTCATTCACAACAGATTGGTCCCTAAGTATCTTACTAGTTAGCATACTGGTTATTTCACCTGCCATTAGAAATGCCTAGTTTTCCCTAAGCACTCTGTAGCCCATGGATACCAGACACCATCAGTTACAGTTTGGAATAACACTGGCGCAGGTCACACTAAGAAATGGAGGGGGAAAAAACAAATAAATTAAAAACCCAGGGCTAAACAGACTACCTTCTTTACATCTGGAGGTGCTACCTCACATACAAATCTATAAAAGTCAGAGAGTAAACCAGCTCATAGGAGAAGGGATGCCTCAGCGTACCTTTTCCATAGACAACACAAGGTCACAAAGGAGTTTGGCAGTAGTCAGAGGAACCAGTTCCTCAGTCCTGAAGCTGAAAATCGTGACTGGAAGAGGTCTAGGACAAGCAGCCAAGGCATGCTACTAATTCTGATCCAAACTTACTTATTTAATCAGCAAGGTGCATCCCAAAGGCAAAGGCCTTGACACGGAAAGATGTCAGAGAAGAAGAGCTTGAGCTGGGGTTGTTTTGCAACTATCCTACTAAAAACCTTATTTTTAATCCTTAGGGAAAGAACGCAGAACTTTGAATGAATGAATGAATGAATGAATGAATGAATGAATGGCTGAATGAATGAATGAATGAAAATCATTTTGCTAAACACTTTGGTGAGGTAAAAACCTTTCAGTTTTTCTTTCCGGGACATGTAGGTATTTCACTTTCTGCCATAACTCCCGGTGGACCAGAACTTTAGTACACTTTTTTTTTTTTTTTTAAATCCTTTTTTGGTAAGTACAGAAATTGTCTCATTTTTTAAATTCTTTAAAAGGCAAAAAAGAAAAGACTGAAGAAAACTAAAAGCTTAAGAACACTGGCACCTGATGAGCAGCCTTATCTACTGAGTACGGCTGGCAAAGCTTTATTACATTCTTAATTTGAACTACAAAGTAGAAATTAGTTCCAGCATGACACTGTAGTATTTCTTAAAAGAGCTTAAAAAAGTGCTCAATTTTAATATTTCTCAGTTCTTTAACAATTCTATGCTCAAAATGATAACTGTTAATAGCATGACAAAGCTTTGAATAAAAAGATACTATATTAAAAAAGAATAGAATATATCATTTCTTTCAACATAGAACAAAATTATCATGTCAAGCTTGCTGTCATAAGATATGGAGCCCAAGATTTTCAGGATTTCAGAAAGAATAATGCATAAAACTTTTTAGTGTGTGATAATTATCTATGTCATTTTTAGACATTTTTCTCCCCTAATTTTGAAGAGTTTCATAACAAAGATATTGGGCTTGAATAGTCATTGCTCCTTTAAGTACAATCTTTTATTCATAGTCTATCTAAAAGAGCCCTTTTGTGGTCAGCAACCATGAAAAAAAAATAAAAAAACAAAGTTCATCATACAAATTTTCCAAAGATATAATCCTCATTTCTTTGGAATTGCTGGGAACTTTTATCATGGAGACAAAGCCAGGACTTAGTTCCTTATGTTTCCTCATCCAGTTTCCTTATGCACTCCAATAGTAGAATATCACAAGATTTCCTCAGATGCGGACTGAGTTTCTGTAATCATACATTTAATGTACACGTTAAGTGGCAGAAAACAGGGTGGCACAAGCATACAGAAAATTGACGAAATTAAAGAGGCATAGCAAAAATACCATTTTTGGGCCTGGAAACAGGTGCTGGGAACTGGTTTTGGAACACTGGTTCAAAAACTGCTTTTTCCTCTTAGAGGTGCGATCCCCTACCCAGACATTAGAGAGGGGTGAACAGCTATCATACCAGTGAACAGCTCAATATCTTTATGACTCTCCTTCAGGTGTTTAAGCTGTTGTATTGGACTGAGCTGCAAGTTTTCCCTTCTCACTCACATGAGCAATTTATGTGATTTAAAGGTCTCAGATATTCTGAAGATATTTTTCTATTGCAGAGACTATGTAAACTTGATGAATATTTTAAACAAGTAAAATCACACAAAGAGAGAATAAAATTCAGTAATTCTTTAAAAAAAGGAAAGATACAGGAACTCCTTTTACTTGTAAGGTAATCAATAAAGAGCTTCTCTTCTGCCAGTTCCAGAATCTTAACTACCAAATTAAAAAAAAAAAAAAAAAAAAGTTTAAACATTTATTTAGAGATTTGCAACGGCTTTTATACATATGCATAATGTAATTGGTATCCTGCTAGTCTGATTGCAGTAATATATCTTGTATACCATGAAAATAAAAACTGCTCCTGGGCAGTTTAAATTGCCTAGCAATAAAGATTATACGGGAGCAAAAGTCTATTATCCTGCAATGCTGCAGAAATTAATGCTTAAATAAGGTTAGTATGCCTAAACATATTCAATCACCTAAAATTTTCCCACTAGAAATAGTTCATCATTGTAAAAAACAAGGGGCTAATGACCCATCCAAGAACAAAAAGGTGAAAGCATAAATTATTCAGATAGAAAGACTTCTTGGAGGAATTCTATCATATAATTTCAGCAGTAATACTAAGTGGTCAGGACATCTCCCTGAAAGCAGTGACTCTTTCACAGACAAGCTGGAAGTTTTCATGATCACTGAGTAAACCAACACAAAATATACACTTGACAGGTAATTTTTAACCCCTATGAATTTCACCACTTTCTTTGGGACCTCTGTCAGAAAAAAACTTTGAAAAACAAATACATTATTTTCTCATTTTTTATTTTATGCTAGTACTTCAGCAGCACTTAATGATTTTGGCTGGTCTTGTAAGGCTAAGACTAGTGGATTAAGATAGATAAAATGTGGTTTCTACCTTAAGGCATGGAAGAGTTTCAATCTTTTTTTTTGGGGGGGAAGGGAAGAGAGTTACCTTCAGAAAGTCTAATTTGAGGATCATTTCTGCAGTTCAGCTTTCTGTGGGTTTTACCGTATTATCAAATTATGCAAGTAGACTATCCACCTATTGCTTAATACATTCCAATTTGAGACATATGGAGGTAGAACTACCCTGTCCTTCTAGCGAGTACTTAGCAATTGGTGACTTCTTTAATTAAAATTTCCCATACTCCATGAAAGAAACTCTCATCAAAACTGTGAATACTGTTGGAGCTTTTTGCTTTTTAAGCATTTAGTGAGATGCATGCTATACAGATGTATGCATGTGTGTATGTAAGGAAATTATATTTTGGACTGAGATTTTGATAAGGAGATATTTGAAAAATCATGGCAGTCAAGTGAAGTTCCAAATGACTGGAAAAAGGGAAATATAACCCCCATTTTCAAGAAGGGGAAAGTGGATGACCCAGGCAACTACAGACCAGTCAGTCTCACCTCTGTGCCTGGCAAAATCTTGGAGCAGATTCTCCTGGAAGGCATGCTAAGGCACATGAAAAACAACAAGGTGCTTGGTGACAGCCAGCATGGCTTCACTAAGGGGAAATCCTGCCTGACCAATTTGGTGGCCTTCTATGATGGGGCTACAGAACTGATGGACAGGGGTAGAGCAGTTGTCGTCATCTACCTGGACTTGTGCAAAGCGTTCGACACTGTCCCACATGACATCCTTGTCTCTAAATTGAAGAGACATCAATTTGATAGGTGGACCACTTGGTGGATAAAGAACTGGCTGGATGGCTGCATGCAAAGTGTTGTGGTCAATGGCTCAATGTCCAGTTGGAGACCAGTAACGAGTGGTGTCCCTCAGGGATCGGTGTTGGGACCTTTCTTGTTCAACATCTTTGTCGGTGACATGGACAGTGGGATTGAGTGTGCCCTCAGCAAGTTTGCTGATGACATCAAGCTGTGTGGCTGGGTTGATACACTGGAGGGAAGGAATGCCATCCAGAGGGACCTTGACACACTTGTGAGGTGGCCTGATGCCAACCTGATGAAGTTCAATCATGCCAAGTGCAAGGTCCTACACCTGGTTGGAGCAATCTCAAGCACAGCTACAGGTTGGGCAGAGAAGAGATTCAGAGCAGCCCTGCGGAGAAGGACTTGGGGGTGTTGGTTGACAAGAAAATGATCATGAGCCAGCTTCAGTGTGCACTCACAGCCCAGAAAGCCAACCGTATCCTGGGCTGCATCAAAAGGAGCGTGACCATCAGGTCAAAGGAGGTGATCCTGCCCCTCTACTCTGCTCTTGTGAGACCTCACCTGGAGTATTGTGTGCAATTCTGGTGTCCTCAACATAAAAAGGACATGGAACTGTTGGAGCAAGTCCAGAGGAGGGTGACGAGGATGATCAGGGGACTGGAGCACCTCCTGCATGAAGACAGGCTGAGAAAGTTGGGGCTGTTCAGCCTGGAGAAGAGAAGGCTGCGTGGAGACCTCATAGCAGCCTTCCAGTATCTGAAGGGGGCCTATAAGGATGCTTCAGAGGGACTATTCATTAGGGACTGCAGTGATAGGAAAAGGGGCGATGGGTTAAAACCTAAACAGGGCAAGTTTAGATTGGATATAAGGAGGAATTTCTTTACTGTGAGGCTGGTGAGGCACTGTAATGGGTTGCCCAGGGATGCTGTGAATGCTCCATGCCTGGCAGTGTTTAAGGCCAGGTTAGACAGAGCCTTGGGTGACATGGTTTATTGTGAGGTGTCCCTGCCCATGGCAGGGTAATTGGAACTAGATGATCTTAAGGCCCTTTCCAACCCTATTTTATGATTCTGTTTTCCCCTGCAGTTTCAGTAGACTTGTGCTTCACCAGTCCTGATTGTCTTTAATCTCTGAGAGCATCAGTTTGCCACAGAACTTCTCAGCTGCAAGTTCATCCCACATTACAGTAAAAACATTCACCTGTGGCAGTCATGATCCTTTTATCTTTCCAACTCAAGTAGGAGGCTAATCCAATTCCAGTCTAATCCTATTCTCAAACCCTGTAATAGTGCATTTGAACTGAAAGTACACAATCTTTAGCACTGAAAGGCTGTGTGAGCCTTCCTCCAAAGTCTACGGACTTGGGCACAAGGAAAAATAATTCTGTTTCTTTTTAAGTATTAAGGGGGTTTATTTTTGTGGAAAATATTCTCCTGCCATGAAATCCCATCTTTCATTCTCTTTAAAATTCAGATTTATAAGTCATAGTATAATCATAGAATAATCATAAAATGATTAGGGTTGGAAAGGACCTTAAGATCATCTAGTTCCAACCCCCCTGCAGTGGGCAGGGACACCTTACGCGAAATCATGTCACCCAAGGCCTTGTCCAACCTGGTTTTGAACACTGCCAGGGATTCAGCATTCACAACCTCCCTGGGCAGCCTACTGCAGTGCCTCACCACCCTAACAGGAAAGAATTTCCTCCTTACATCCAACCTAAACTTCCCCTGTTTAAGTTTTAACCCATTACCCCTTCTCCTATCACTACAGTCTCTAATGAAGAGTCCCTCCCCAGCATCCCTATAGGCCCCCTTCAGATACTGGAAGGCTGCTATGAGGTCTCCACACAGCCTTCTCTTCTCCAGGATAAACAGCCACAACTTTCTCAGCCTGTCTTCATATAGGGGGTGCTCCAGTCCCCTGATCATCCTTGTCACCCTCCTCTGGACTTGCTCCAACAGTTCCATGTCCTTTTTATGTTGAGGACACCAGAATTGCACACAATACTCCAGGTGAGGTCTCACAAGAGCAGAGTAGAGGGGCAGGATCACCTCCTTTGACCTTCTGGTCACACTCCTTTTGATGCAGGCCAGGATACGGTTGGCTTTCTGGGCTGCAAGGGCACACTGCCAGCTCATGTTCATTTTCTCATCAACCATCACCCCAAAGTCCTCTCCGCAGGGCTGCTCTAAATCTCTTCTCTGCCCAACCTGTAGCTGTGCTTGAGATTGCTCCAACCAGGTGTAGGACCTTGCACTTGGCATGACTGAACTTCATGAGGTTGGCATCAGGCCACCTCACAAGTGTGTCAAGGTCCCTCTGGATGGCATTCCTTCCCTCCAGCGTATCAACTGAACCACACAGCTTGGTGTCATCGGCAAACTTGCTGAGGACACACTCAATCCCACCGTCCATGTCAGTGATGAAGATGTTGAACAAGACCGGTCCCAACACCGATCCCTGAGGGACACCACTCGTTACTGGTCTCCAACTGGACATTGAGCCATTGACCACAACTCTTTGTGTGCAGCCATCCAGCCAGTTCTTTATCCACCAAGTGGTCCACCTATCAAATTGATGTCTCTTCAATTTAGAGACAAGGATGTCATGTGGGACAGCGTCGAACGCTTTGCACAAGTTCAGGTAGATGACGACAACTGCTCTACCCCTGTCCATCAGTTCTGTAGCCCCATCATAGAAGGCCACCAAATTGGTCAGGCAGGATTTCCCCTTAGTGAAGCCATGCTGGCTGTCACCAAGCACCTTGTTGTTTTTCATGTGCCTTAGCATGCCATCCAGCAGAATCTGCTCCAAGATTTTGCCAGGCACAGAGGTGAGACTGACTGGTCTGTAGTTGCCTGGGTCATCCACTTTCCCCTTCTTGAAAATGGGGGTTATATTTCCCTTTTTCCAGTCATTTGGAACTTCACTTGACTGCCATGATTTCTCAAATATGATGGCCAGGGGCTTTGCAACTTCATTTGCCAGCTCCTTCAGGACCCGCGGATGGATCTCATCAGGTCCCATGGACTTGTGTATATTCAGGTTCTTAAGATGGTCTTGAACCAGATCCTCTCCTCCAGTGGGCCCAAGGTCTTCATTCTCACAGTCCCTGCATCTGCCTTCCAAGACTTGGGTGGTGTGGTGTTGTGGTTTAAACCCAGTCAGGTAACTTGTTCACTCACTCCCCTCCTTCTTTCCCTCCCCCTACTCCTGGAGGGACGGAGAGGAGAATCAAAAAGAATGCAACTCCCACGGGTTGAGATAAGAACAGTTTAGTAACTAAGGTATAACATAAATCACTACTGCTACCACCAATAATAACAATAATAAAGGAAATAACAAGGGAAGAGAATACAACACCTCACCACCAGCCAACCGATAACTCGCCCCCCAAGCCCGACCAAGCACCGACCCATACCTCCTCCAACCCTGCCGTCTCCCAGCCCTTCTGGCTAACTCCCAGTTACCTCCTGGTCATGACGTGCTGTGGTATGGAATACCTCTTTGGTCAGTTTGGGTCAGGTGTCCTGCCTCTGCTTCCTCCTGGCTTCCCCTCCTCCCTGGCAGAGCATGAGGCTCACAAAGTCCTTGGCCAAACCAAAACATTGCTATCAGCTCTGTTCCCAGGCCAAAAGTCAAAACACTGCACTGCACCAGCTACCAAGAAGGAGAAACATGACTGCTACTGCTGAACCCAGGACATGTGGTCAGAGCCTTTGCCAGTGAAGACCAAGGCAAAGAAGTCATTCAGAACCTCAGTCTTCTCCAAATCCTGTGTAGCCAGTTCTCCCAAGAGCTTCCTGAGCGGGCTTACATTCTCCCTAGTCTGTTTTTTATTTGCTACGTACTTGTAGAATCCCTTCCTGTTATCTTTAATACCTCTAGCTAAGTTTAATTCTAACTGGGCCTTAGCTTTCCTAACCTGGTCCCTAGCTTCCTGGACAACATCCCTGTACTCTTCCCATGCCACCTGTCCTTCCTTCCACTTTTTATAAGCCTCTTTTTTCATCTGAATTTTCCTCAGCAGCTCCTTATCCATCCAAGGAGGTCTCTTGGCCCTCCTGCTGCACTTCCTTCTGGTTGGGATGCAACACTCCTGAGCTTGTAGCAGGTGATCCTTGAATATCGATCAAGAGTCTTGGGCCCCCCTTCCCTCTAGGGATGTATCCCATGGAACCTTCCTAAGCAAGTTCCTGAAAAGGCCAAAGTCTGCTCTTTTGAAGTCCAGGGCAGTGCGCTTGCTGCACGCTCTTCTCACTGTCCTGAGGATCTCAAATTCGAGCATCTCGTGATCGCTGCATTTAAGGCTGCCCTGGAGAGTCACATTTCCAATGAGCCCTTCCCTGTTGGTGAGTACGAGGTCAAGCATGGCACCTCTCCTTGTCGGCTCCTCTCTAACTTGCAGAAGGAAACTGTCTTCTACACAATCGAGGAACCTCCTGGATTGCTTGTGCCGGGCCGTACTGTCCTTCCAACAGATGTCAGGGTGGTTGAAGTCACCCATGAGAACAAGGGCCTGTGAGCGTGAGGCTTTTCCTATCTGTCTATGGAGTGCTTCATCCGCAGGTTCTCCTTGATCAGGTGGTCTGTAACAGATCCCCACAATAATGTCTCCCATAGCTGTATTCCCTTTAACCCTGACCCACAAACTCTCTGTGGACTGCTCACCTGTCCCCAGACAGAGTTCCATACTCTCCAGCCTATCCCTAACATAAAGAGCGACTCCCCCTCCCCACCTGCCAGGCCTGTCTTTTCTAAAGAGCCTGTAACCTTCCATTCCAGCACTCCAGTCATAGGAGCCATCCCACCATGTTTCTGCGATGCCTATTATATCATACCCCTGTAGACGTGCACACATTTCTAATTCCTCTTGTTTGTTCCCCATGCTGCAGGCATTTGTATAGAGGCATCTGAGCCAAGCTCCAAATGAAGCCGGCTCATTGGCTGGAGCGGCTGGGATATCTCTGCATTGCTCCAAGCATTTATTATAGGTTCTGGCAACTGACTGGGTGTGTTGGGATGGAATGATGCCCTCCTCCCCCAACATATCTAGTTTAAAGCCTCCTTGACCAGTCTGGCAAGCCTCCTACCAAAACTGCTCTTTCCCTTCTTTATCATCAGACCAGCTCCACCAGCCCCCACCAGACCTGGCCTACAAACTTGTGTCCCGTGTTCAAGGCACCCAAACCCCTGACTATGACACCACCCTTTTAACCATTTATTAACTTGGCTAATCCTCCTAGCTTTTTGTAGGTCCTCCCCTGTATCCTGGAGAATTGACAAAAGTCATGTGTAATAAGTCCTGCCTATAGAGAAGGAATGCCTTCGTCAGGGAAGATGTGGCACTGAAATTGTCCAAACAGCAAAAAGTTCTAAAGAAGTCTATGAAAGTTGGAAAAATGAGCTCTGAATTACTAAAATATGCAGTGTTTCCTGTTTCCCCACAGAGCAATGCCATGTGCTCTCATCTGCATTTCCCCAACAGTGCTGTTGCTATGTAAAATTAATGGGAGTGTACAGAGTGTGTTTTAACAAATGCTGAGACATACCCTGTGGTGACTTGGCATCCAGCATTTTACTTGGAATTGATAGAAGTGTGCAGAGCTTACTGCGGGAACAAAAAAAGAATCGCATAATATCCATAAAGAAATGAACACATCCCTGCAGTCCAGCAAGCTTTGGATAGGTCTGAAGCTGTCATACATTGCAGACACTCAGACAAGTAGGTAAAGCAGGAAACCAGTACACATCCCCAGTGGATCCAGGTCATCCCTGCTGAGTGCTGGCTGCTTGGAAATGACTTGAGGATAGGTCTGCCCATCCTGAAAGTCTCCCAGATTTTTTTTCCAATCTCTGTAGAGGTTCTCTTAATTCTCATGGTTTTGGCCCAGAGCAGGTGACATGTTTTTTTGTTCGGCTTGCACAGGCTGCCTAGTTCACAGCTACCTATTCCATAATATCCCAGAAGTATGCACACCATCATCTTGAAATTTTTGATGTCTTACAAACCAAATATTCAGTGAAATATGTAGTTGGACAAAACATTGTGCTTGTGCAAAGCAGTAGCACTACTGATGTTTATATTCTCACCTGTCCTAGTGAGCTATTTTCAGCTGTCAGATTCCTTCCTCCATGTTATCCCACAGCATTGGTCACAGATCTATATATTCTATGATGTTCAGCTAGTTGCTGGAGTGAAGTAGAGAAAGGTCCCTTTCTGTGTGAGAAATGTATTGCCTATTGTGCTAGGTCTCATGCAGAAATATCATGTTTGTCTTCTGCTCCAGGACAGTTGGAGACCCTCTGCATGGCAAAACATACAGGGTTTTTTCAAGGAATGTGTGATGGGTACACAGCCCTCAGTTACAGCAGTACCTATAGCAAATGTGCTGAACACATTTCAGGGTAATGGCTTAATGTAGTAAATATGGCATACAGATTTTGCAGATGGTTTTGAACATGTACTTCAGAAGAACATACTTCAGAAGAGAGATCTTTCAGAGCATTGGTAAAACTCCATGTGTGATCGCTAAACCCTGAAGACCGTTCCGTGGAGTCACATTTCCTATTAGATGGCCTTTTCAACAGAGTATATCAATATCATGCATATGCTTATTTGTACTCTTAGTCCTAGTCTTTGGTGTAGCTGAAGATGTTTTCTGTAACGGGTTCTTACAGCTGAATTGCTCATTAACACAGCAGTTCATTAATCCATCCACAGCCCTTTCAGCTGCATAGTTGGTGCTTCAATTAGCAGTTGATGCCTAAAAAGGTGTGAACTGTGAGACTGTGAGAAAAAAAAATCACTGCACTCTTATAATAAGACATATAGTATTTTATAATAAGATATAAAGGAGTTGGTTTGCCTGATAGGTATGTTGTGGTACTTTCATCTAACTGGAGTGAGAACTTCTCAGTTTAAACTTCTTGTTACTTCTAAAAGAACTACTCACTAAAAGTGTATCAAGTCTTTACAGACTAAAAAGAACCTGGAAGAAAATAATCTCTGGAAAAGCATGTGTTACTGTCTGTACTATAAATTTTGTTGAAATGAAGCTGTTTGGTATTTCTCAGTCTCAAGTCTATTCTTTATGAAGAATTATTAAGAATTTTTGAGCACTGGAAGCATACAGGATTAAGAACTTAATTGGTGTACTAATTATGAAAAAGTATTCATACACGCTGGGCTAATCCTGTTCCCTCCCCTCACAAGCACATACTATCTGAAGAGGGTGAAGAGCAAATACAATGTTACAGCAAATTAGTGTAGCAAGCTCCATGAATATAGTTTGGCTATTTTCCATTGGATAAATGCGCAGTCATTTGGCAATACAAAGCAAAAAATCTTGTAAGAGAACTTTGAGAATGGCTGTAATAACCGCACATTCAGAGGTGAAGAAGAATGAATGCTTCCTTTAGCTATTTTTCTCTTCACAATAAATGTTACCTTCAGATGGACGTGAAATGAACCTATTGCAATTTGAACATCCTGATGTTGGGCCAAAGGCAGTGATAGCTGTCTGTAATTCAGCATGTATTCAGAAAACCCTTAGACTTCTTGGTATCTGAGGCTTATAAATTGCCTGATGCTGACCTGAGAGATGACAATCATTTGGGATAATTATGTGGGATAATTTGACCATTTGAACTCACTGAAGCAAGCAGTTCTGCAGAAGGTGCATTCTGCAGCATAACAGGGGTTTGAGCAGACTGGGGTGTGCATGGTGGTTTTCCTGGGTCAGGGAGCTCCATGGGAGCTCCAAAACCCACAAGGAATTGACAGCTCACAGGAGAGTGGCTGGTACGGTGTGAATAGCCCAGGAGCAACGGTATGATTTGAAGGAGGGAGCATTCCACAGGCCATCTGCATAGATCAAGGACTTTCATCCTACCTGACCCTCAAAGCAAAGTGGTGGGTGCTCATTTGAGAGCAAAGGCTACAAGTCTGGTTGAGGGTTTGCATCATCCAGCCTGGTGGCGGCTGATGCTTTGAGACAGGCAGAGGGGCTGCAGCGAAAGATCAGAACGCACACCTCAGGCTGCAGGAGGTGCTCAGACCCTTCTCCTGTCGCAGGGACAGGCAACAGACCTGCCTGCAGATAGAGGAACTCCTGCAGAAATGGCTGAGCTGCATGACGTAGTGAAGAAATTGTGAAGCATCAGGGAGTCTGAGAAAGAGTGGGATAGCTGTCCAACACAGTCTGCAGTGGACCCACAGCTTGCAGCCAAACAGCCTGAGGGCAGCCTTGGCTGCAGTGACCACAAAATGATGGAGTTTTAGATCCTTAGGGCAGTAAGGAGGGTGTGCAGCAACCTTCCAACCATAATCACAGAATCACAGAATCCTAAGGGTTGGAAGGGACCTCAAAAGATCATCTAGTCCAACCCTCCTGCAAGAGCAGGGTAACCTAGAGTACATCACACAGGAACTTGTCCAGGCGAGCCTTGAATATCTCCAATGTAGGAGACTCCACAACCCCCCTGGGCAACCTGTTCCAGTGATCTGTCACTCTCACAGTAAAGAGAGTCTTCCTGATGTTCACATGGAATCTCCTATGCTCCAGTTTACACCCATTGCCCCTTGTCATATCACTGGACATCACTGAAAAAAACCTAGCTCCATCATCCTGACACTCAACCTTTACATATTTGTAAATACTGATGAGGTCACCCCTCAGTCTCCTCTTCTCCAAGCTAAAGAGACCCAGCTCCCTCAGCCTCTCCTCATAAGGCAGATGTTTCACCCCCTTAATCATCTTTGTGGCTCTGTGCTGGACTCTTTCAAGCAATTCCCTGTCCTTGAACTGAGGGGCCCAGAACTGGACACAATATTCCAGATGCGGCCTCACCAAGGCAGAGTAGAGGGGGAGGAGAACCTCTCTCGACCTACTAACCACCCCCCTTCCAATACACCCGAGGATGCCATTGGCCTTCTTGGCCACAAGGGCACATTGCTGGCTCATGGTCATCCTCCTATCCACCAGGACCCCCAGGGTCCCTTTCCCCAGATGCAAGACTCTACACTTGCCCTTGTTGAATTCCATCAAGTTCCTCTCCGCCCAACTCTCCAGCCTGTCCAGGTCTCGCTGAATGGCAACAGAGCCCTCTGGTGTGTCAGCCACTCCTCCCAGTTTAGTATCATCAGCGAACTTGCTGAGGGTACATTCAGTTCCCTCATCCAGGTCGTTGATGAAAATATTAAACAGCACCTGTCCCAGCACCGACCCCTGAGGGACTCCACTAGTCACAGACCTCCAACTACATTCTGCCCCATTAGCCACAACTCTCTGCCTTCTTCTTTCCAACCAGTTCTTGATCCACCTCACTACCTGATCATCAAGCCCACACTTCCTTAGCTTATCTATGAGGATGCTGTGGGAGACAGTATCAAATGCCTTACTGAAATCAAGAAAAAACACATCTACCGCTCTACCATCATCCATCCACCTAGTTACTTGCTCATAGAAGGCTATAAGGTTGGTCAAATATGACTTCCCCTTGGTAAAGCCATGTTGGCTGCTCTTAATGACCCCCTCATCCTTGATATGTCTAGAGATGGTGTCAAGAATAAGTTGTTCCATCACCTTTCCAGGGATGGAGGCAAGTCTGACTGGTCTATAATTACCCGGGTCCTCCTTCTTGCCCTTCTTATAGACTGGTGTGACATTTGCCATCCTCCAATCCTCAGGCACCTCACCTGTTTCCCATGACTTACCAAAGATGATGGAGAGTGGCTCAGCAATGACCTCCGCCAGCTCCCTCAGCACCCGCGGGTGTATTCCATCCAGACCCATCGATTTATAGATGTCCAGATTACTTAATTGATCCCTAACCCAATCCTCATCTACCAAAGCAAACTCTTCCTTTATCCTGACTCCTTCCGGGGCTATAGGAATCTGGGTCCCCCGGGGAGAGTCTGCAGGAGTAAAGACACCTCTGCCTTCTTTATATCCTCTGTCTCCAGGGCACCCACCTCATTCAGCAGTGGGCCTATATTGCCTCTTGTGTTAGTTTTATTCGCTATGTATTTGAAGAAGCCCTTTCTATTGTCCTTGACCCGACTTGCCAGATTAAGTTCCAAGGAGGCCTTAGGTGTCCCAATTGCTTCCCTACATCCTCTAACAGCTGTCCTATATTCCTCCCAAGTGGCCAGCCCCTCCTTCCATAATCCATAGATTCTCTTTTTCTGCATGAATTTGCCCAGCAGTTCCTTGTTTAACCATGCTGGTCTCCTGGCTCCCCTACTTGACTTCCAGCTCATTGGGATAGTCTGATCCTGAGCTTTGAAGAAGTGGTCCTTGAATGCTGACCAACTATCTTGAGCCTCTCCACCACCTAGTACCCTTTGCCATGATACTTCCCTTAGCAATTGATTGAAGAGGCCAAAGTTTGCCCTTTGGAAATCCAGAAATGTGGCCTTGCTAGGTATTCTATTCCTCCCACACAAGATCCTAAACTCCACCATCTCATGGTCAGTGAAGCCCAGGATGCCATTGACCGTCACTACTTCAACCATACCCTCCCT
Source organism: Pezoporus occidentalis (assembly GCF_034315485.1). Classification (NCBI taxonomy): domain Eukaryota; kingdom Metazoa; phylum Chordata; class Aves; order Psittaciformes; family Psittacidae; genus Pezoporus; species Pezoporus occidentalis. The sequence continues at coordinate 2,566,843 of NW_026916263.1, forward strand.
GTTGGTGAGTACCAGATCCAGCAGCGCTCCTCTCCTAGTTGGTTCGTCCACCATTTGCATTAAGAAGTTATCATCAATGCACTGGAGGAACCTCCTAGACTGTGAATGACTGGCTGTGCAAGTCTTCTAGCAAATATCAGGGTAGTTAAAATCCCCCATAAGGACCAAGGCATGTAGTCATGAGGCTGCTTTCAATTGCCTGTAGAAAGCCTCATCAACTCCTTTGTCCTGATTAGGAGGTCTATAACAGACCCCCATAGCTGTGCCACCCGTACCAGCCTGTCCCCTAATTCACACCCACAGACTTTCTACTTGGTCCTCATCTGCCCCTGGACAGAACTCAATACATTCTAGTCTCTCTCTCACATAAAGAGCAAGTCCACCACCTCGCTTTGCTGACCTATCTTTCCTAAAAAGGGCATAGCCATCCATAACCACATTCCAGTCATGTGAGCTGTCCCACCATGTCTCTGTAATTGCCACCAGGTCATAACCTTTAGACTGCACACAGACTTCTAACTCCTCCTGTTTATTCCCCATGCTGCGTGCATTGGTGTACTGGCATTTCAGGGAGCGAGCTGAGCACACCAGTGGTACCCTTGGAAGGCGGGAGGCCTTCTGGTCTTCATTCATACTAGAACATTGCCCCACTAGTTCAAACCCAGCTACAACCCCCTCGCACTTCAAATCTAACCTAGAGCTCTGTGAGTGAGCTCTACTAACTCTTGCCCTGGTACCCTTTTTCCCCTGCAGGACAGGGTTTAAACAACTACCCTTTCCCTCAAATGAAACAATAGATTGAGAGTTCTCCCTAGTCTGCCATTCTTCAAGCCCTAGCATGTTTCTCTTGGGCTTGTCCTCAACAGGCCCAGTTATCTCCCCTTCCCCCTTCCTACCTAGTTTAAAGCCCTGTCAATGAGCCCTGCTAACTCCTGCCCCAGAAACCTTCTCCCCCTCTGGGACTGATGTATCCCACCTGCCACCAGCAAACCAGGTGTCTCATATAGCAGCCTATGATTGAAAAACCCAAACCCCTGCCTTTGGCACCAGTCCTGTAGCCATACATTGATCTGCAGTCTCTTCCTATTTATCTCTTCACCTTTGCTTGTAACAGGTATGGAGGCAAACACCACTTGCCCTCCAGACCCTCTAACCAGCTGTCCCAGGGCCCTGAAGTCTGTCTTCATTGCCCTTGCCCTCCTTGTAATAATTTCATCACTGCCAACCTGAAAAACCAGCAGCAGATAGTAGTCAGAGGGCTGCACCAGATCAGAGAGTTTCCTTTTAGCATCTCCAATCTGAGCCCCAGGTAGGCAGCAGACTTCCTGTGGGATGGATCAGGTTGACAAATGGGCCCTTCTATTCCCCTCAGAAGGGAGTCACCCACCACAATTACTCTTCTTTTCTTCTTGTTTGAGGGAGTTCTAAGGCATGGGGGTGAGTGACAAGCCCTAGGTGACTCACTAGATGGATCTACCCCTCCATCTCCATTTACCTGGCCCTGTAGTTCCAAGACCTCATACCTGTTACTCAAGGGCAACTGGGAGGAAGGAAGGGATTGCGAGGGTTTTCGCTTACCTCTCCGAGGAGGGACCTCCCTCCATACTTCCTTGTCCCTTAAGTTTACTCCTTCTATCTGATAGTAGGAGGAAAGGGGATCCATCACTTGTTCAACCACTTCCCTCTGCCCTTGCCTTAGGGTGTGGCTCCACCAATCAATTTCACTTTCACACTCTCTGATAGCTCTCAACCTTTCTACCTCCTCCCTCAGTTCAACCACCTGCTTTAGCAGGTCATCTACTTGCTGACACCGCACACAAGCGGTGTCACTGGCTCTCTCCAGTACAAGTGCTGGGCTCAGGCATTCACTGCAGCCAGAGACTTGCACGGCCGCATGTCGGCAGGAAGGCTCAGTCTGGGTACCCACGTTATTCCTCACTACAGGTTTTGATCGAGTGGTGACCATGATCTATCTGGTCCATCGGTCCGTCTACGTCTGTTTGCACAGGCAAGCAGTCCTTCCTCCTCCTGCGCTCCAGTCGAGTCCTCTTGATCAGGCGGTCACCCCACTCGCCTGCCCGCGTGAACTGCCTCGACCCGCTCTGAACTGCCGCGCTCCCTGGGCAGGTTTTTAACCGCTCACAGCTGCCGCCGAGCCTCCTGGCTCCGCCCCCTGTGAGTCAGCTGCTCGCGAGAGCTGAGCTGCCGGCTCCTGGGCAAGTCCTGTCGAGGACTTGAGGCTTCCTCCTCAATGGCTTTTGGCGCTCTGAGTTGAGGCTCTTGGACGCTGATCTCTCCCTGCTCGATTCCGGTGTTGCAGACGTCCTCTCTCAATCTACTCACCTCAGCAACTGAATTAATGGGTCTATGATTCTTTGAACTGTTTACAGCATATGGAATTGGCACATTCAGAAATGCTGAAGGAGATTAGTAACACAGTTACTGAAAAATCTGGCAGACTTTTGGACATGGATCATTATCCCAAATGATTTAACTTGGAGAATCACTTTTTTGTTTCCCTGGCATGGAAGAGGCATCATTTTGATTTTAAGTGATTATTACCAGTAAAATATGATGCTATTGAATGAAGAAGAAATGGAGAATCAGCAGATTGGCACAAGAAATAGGCATGAAGAGGTGTTACAAATACTTAGATTATTATTTTCATTTTTAAATTTTGTCTTTTTTTTTTTTTAATAGAGCTAAGGCTGATATGTTACATTATCCAACTTTCAGAAATCTAGTTAATGACATATGCCTTCAAGGAGAAAACACAAGATTATCTATGAGGTTTGTAAAGTCATTATTCTTTATATTTTGTAAAGCACATTGATCTTTCATTATAACAATTTATCTTTGCTGCAAAGAGAATAAGAACAAGTCTTTAATCTTTTTGATTTCTTAAGAGAGAGGGCAAGAGAGGTGAGCAACAGTCAGTTTCTGAGCAATTTTTACTCATCTAATCATGCAGAGGATTACAGTTCTGCCCCACCCCTCTGACAAAGTCATCCTCATTATTTCAGAGAAAAAAACACACTATACGAATTACACTGAAAAATAACTATTCTGGAGTGGAACCTGGAGCACTCAGGTCAGCCAAACACAGGCACAGGTGCCATTAACTTTCCCAGCACTGCTTGACTTGACTTAGTCATTCTCCTAAATGCACACCTACAAAACACTACTCCACGCATTAGTAACATTTATCATAGTTTCAAGAAAAGAAGATAAATGTCACTGCACAATCTGAGCAATATTGCATGACTCCAGGGTTTGTGTGTGCTATTGGAGGTCTGAAGCTTATTTAACTCCTTTCTCCTGCCTCCCAAAGCTTCTTTTCTCTTCCTTTCTGTATTTCCAGGAAAAAATAGTGTGTTTTTTGTTCAAGTTACCTATTCTGAATTTTCTGAACAGACGTGTGTTTTTAGAATTTGAGGCACAGTCACTCTGTGCAGAAGTCTGGAAATGATTCCTGGGAGGTTTGAAGCCTGCCTCTAGTGTTTCTTCATATTTGTTGGATAATTATTAGGCAAATATTGACTTTGCCCTTTAGATGAAATTGGCTGAGTGAACAAAGTTAAATGAAGATAACGTTAAATGAAGATAGTGTTTGACACACTTATGAGGTGGGCTGATACCAACCTCATGGAAGTTTAACAATGCCAAGTGCAAGGTCCTACACCTGGGTGGGAACAATCCCAGGCACAGCTACAGGTTGGGCAGACAAGAGATTCAGAGCAGCCCTGAGGAGAAGGACTTGGGGGTGCTGGTCAATGAGAAACTGAATATGAGCTGGCAGTGTACGCTTGTAGCCCAGAAAGCCAACCGTATCCTGGCCTGCATCAAAAGGAGCGTGACCAGCAGGTCAAAAGAGGTGGTCCTGCCCCTCTACTCTGCTCTTGTGAGACCTCACCTGGAGTATTGTGTGCAGTTCTGGTGTCCTCAACATAAGAAGGACATGGAACTGTTGGAAGAAGTCCAGAGGAGGGCCACGAGGATGATCAGGGGACTGGAGCACCTCCTGTATGAAGACAGGCTGAGAAAGTTGTGGCTGTTCAGCCTGGAGAAGAGAAGGCTGAGTGGAGACATCATAGCAGCCTTCCAGTGTCTGAAGGGGGCCTATAGGGATGCTGGGGAGGGACTCTTCCTTAGGGACTGTAGTGGCAGGACAATGGGTAATGGTTTAAAACTTAAACAGGGCAAGTTTAGGTTGGATATAAGAAGGAAATTCTTTCCTGTTAGGGTGGTGAGGCACTGGAATGGGTTGCCCAGGGAGGTTGTGAATGCTGAATCCCTGGCAGTGTTCAAAACCAGGTTGGACGAGGCCTTGGGTGATATGATTTAGCGTAAGGTGTCCCTGCCCACGGCAGGGGGGTTGGAACTAGATGATCTTAAAGTCCTTTCCAACCCTAACGATTCTATAATTCTATGATTCTATGATTCTGTGTTGGGAAATGTCAGTATTTTTAACAGCTTGAAAAGTTACCTTTCTCTCCACTTACCTAACATGGCCAAGAAGTTTGATCATAGCACATCTGATGTAAGGTCCTTTCCAACCCTAACTATTCTATGATTCTGTGATTCTATGATTGATGAGAAGATTTTTCAGCATTGGCAAGGATAGGTACTCTGAGTGTGGAAAACAAAGAACAGCAATTATGCGAAATGTGGAAGACAAATTTTTGCTGGTATGATGGTCAGAGAGGAGGGATTTGGAGGGGTTTGCTGCTTGTTAGTAATGGGCAAAGCGGCAGCACTTTTTAGATGTGCCGAGGGTTATTCTGCTGTATCCAGACATATTTAATTTCTTGCAAAAAAAAATAAGGAAGGTGGTGAGAGGGAGAGACAAAGGAAATAATGGACAGATCACAAGAGACAGGCCTGTGAGGTGGATTTAGAAAATGACTACCAACTCATGAGTTATATCTCTAAAGTGTTATAGAGCTGTTCTGTCTTTATCTTGTAGATGTGTTAAAGATCTAAAAGTACAGGACCAGCCTACTTTTCTAGTAATTCACAGTGTGTGTTTTATAAGGCAACAGCATTCTAGAGCCCTTCACAGCCAGAAACTGCTATACAGGGAGCCTTGGCGTATGTAATAAATTCAGACACTAGTTTTAAAATGTGGGCAAATTTACCATTTGGAAAAGAGTTTTTTGTGTGTGTATTTTAGAGATGTATTAGCACAAAGTGAAAAGATGGTTTCATAAAAAACAAAGCATCTGAATACTGTGGCACATTTTTTTGTTGGAAATGGTAATTTATCAAAATAGAAACCTTGCAAGGGAAAGTGCTTGTTTCAGTTAACTTCTCAGCAAATGTTTTTCAAAACAGTTATTTTTATAGTATCGTGTGCTTGCTTTGTTGCAATGAAAGTTTTGATTGTGTCATCTGAAAGAGAATTTAAGTGCACAATACTTAGAAAGGTAGTGAGAAGTGAAACTGTAATCCTCACAAAAATCTGTAAAATTGAACAGTATTATTTTGATGTCAGCTGAACATTCTGATTAATTCAACCTGAACATGCACTTATTTTCTCAGTTCAGAAAATTCCATCTCAACTGTTGGTCATGAGAGGAAAAAGCCGTTTACTGCTCAGTGTGAGCACAACATCTATTTCAGAGACTGGCATCCTAGCACAACTTTTCTTATGCACAGAACGGAGTATTTCAGTTTCCATGTAAGAGATGTATTCTCTGCCCAATGAGCCAATGAATTTGATAATGATTTTGAAAGAATAAACTCCTTGGCCTCTATTTTGTGGCATTCCAGCAGAATTGAGAATAGTTAAAATACAAAGAGGTCATGGGACTTTCATTACACATCGCTTTGTAAGCTGATTTTTCATGGCTCTTTCATCCCCACTGTTTTCTGTCATGTGAGAGAATTCTTTAAAGAGGCCAAGGTTACTCAATGCAAACCTGGCTGCAGGGCAGCTTCTTGGATAAAACTTAGACCCTCATATATCTTACTGCCAATTTCTTCCGTATTGTCTGTGATTGCCTTTGATGCACAGTTAAAAAAGAAATAAATGTCCAGCAGTTTTAATCCATAATTTGCATCACCTTCTATTTGAATTACAGATGAGATAATTGTGAAAGAAGTCACTTAGGATTGCAAAGCTTATCAATCTTTAAACAGTCTTATTTTAAAAGTTACAGACAATGCATACTGTTATTTATATTAGCTTTATGTAAATCTACATAGACAGCTATCATGCTTGCATTTGTCTGTGTAAATAAAATAGTTATAATTGAGGTACGTATGATTTGCATATGTATAGATGTATCATTTATGCAGGATTGGACAGAATAACGCTTGTGGAAAAACGGTATATGATAAATGAAAAAATAAAAAGGTGAAATATATACATAATTCTAGCCTTCATTTTGGTAAGAATGCACAATTAATGTAATGCCTGCACATGGGCAGATGGCTAAGAAATACAGGTAAATAATTACACATCATGTAAATAGAGCAGGAAATAGCAGGGTAGTTGTAGTGAGTTAGCTGCTACTTTTACATTTGTCAGCATTCATTCTACCCATGACTGATTTGTACTCTGCGTAAAACCATGGTTTTGGTCAATGTCTAATTTTCTTTAGACATATGTTCAACCAAAAATTACCCCAAAACAGACTTTTTTTATCTCAGATAGCACATGCAGCACCTGTTCCCAGCGATTGAACAGTCCAATTATTCCATCTTGAAGATTGATTTTCCAGTAGATATGATAGAAGTCTGATCTTTTAGTCCTGACATTTCTGGGTTTGATCCCTGGTAATGGTTCCTATATGTCTGTGTGGATGACAGGCTCAGTCAAATAAAATTTTGTGACTATTTATAGAGTTCTCTATGGAGAGAATGTCTGTGGTTTTCCAGCTGGGGATAAAAATATTTAGCCTGTAATTTCACTGAAAATTAAGCAGATGTGCACTCATTGCAAAGTGCTCACCATGATCTGTACTGAGCTTTTCCAGCTTCCTGGGAAAGCAGTGAGAACTAAGGGTAATGAGCAACTACAGTACTGTGCCCTTTGCTTTGTAGCAAATTAACTTCACAGAGACACCATTTCCTTTTCTTTTAATCTGGCTGCTGAGCTTTAGCCATATTATCTGCTACAAAGTGATTTAAAGTATGAGCTAAAATACGCTTATTGTGTCTTTCAGTTGCCATGGAGTAAAAAAAATCAAAGAAAGCTAAAACCTTTATAGCACTGTGGTATAGCACCAACTATACCACAGTCTGATGTCTAATAAACCTAAGTAACTTAGTTATTTGAATGTTGTTAAATAATTAAATGTTTTTTCTCATGTCTGTTTTTCTACCCTGTGGTTCTAAGGAGCCTCTACAGAACAGAGATATACAAGTTGTGTATAATTTGTTATTTCAGGAATAAACATGAATGAATGCAAAAAACTTGGAAATTGGTTGGGTTGTTAAGTAATCCCTTACAAGCATGAACTATATATATCGCTTCTGTAACAGCTCGAACAAGGCTTAGAAGAAGACAAATCCATCATCATTCTTGCTATGCATGCACAGAGAACCTCATGGCCTCATGTCTTGACAAACCTCACATCTCAGAGGCAAGAGTAAGAGTATCTGCAGCCTTTTATGTAAAAAGTTTCCAAGACAAATCACTGTAGAAAGAAACCTCAGTGTGACCTGAGGATGCTTCATCTGTTGTGCCAGCATGGTCACTGCTACCAGTTGTGGAAGAATCTGAAAACTTTCATTGTTTTAGTTCTAATAATACTACTATAAGAACATGTAGTACTTCTGTGCCTGAGGCATAAGGTATGGAGTGACCATGTGACCTGTCGCTGAATGCTGTACATTGTATGAGGAAATTGGTCTTGGGTTTCCTATATTCTTAGCGGTGTAGCCTTTCCTTCTAAGAACACTGAAACCAGACAGCAAAATTAAAAAAAAAAAAAAATTATGTGTTTATATATATATATATATGACACTTCATTTCTCTTAAAAGTCTATTTTTTTTTAGCAGCTGAATCATAAACACCCACAGTCATGAACAGAAAGGAACATCTGTGTGGATATCTTTAAGTAATGTAGATTTATGATTGATGTGTTTATGAGCATCATTCAAAGTATTTCACCTAAGAAGGTGAAATCTTGTTTCTCCTGACTCAATTTTTTTTTTTTTTTGAGATAACCTCCTTCAGTTCTGTGATCTTCTCATGTAATTAATTCTATTTAAAAATCCTCCAAACCCTCAAACAACAACAAAAAAACAAACCCCAAACTGTATCAGTGGCTACAAATGCACATTTCCCAGAATAGTTTGTGTGCCTGCATAGGAAAATGTAACAAATAGAGAGAAAAGCAAATGCCAGCAGATGAAATAAGTGAAATTAGTTTGTCAGCTCAGGAGTTCAGACTTTCTGGATTCCAGTTTGTTACATTTGTATTCATATTTGCCTAATTCTAAGGTAATAAAGGTAAAGGAAAGGAAGCTGTACACAAAAGCTGTCATGTGCTGATGGCATGCTTCTTATATTTTCCTGTTCCTAAATAAGGTTAGTTCACTAAAAGCTGTACTCAGTATTTCTCTATTCATCAAATTAGCATCAATTGTGCTTTAATAAAGAGGAAATCAGGAAATCTATGCAAGTTCTTACATTGCTGACAATCACAGCTACAATGAAAAATACACAACAGCATCAGTTTCATTGCTTTTATTGAAATCAATTTAATCTTGATACTTTAGTGTAGCTAGCTCCTGAATTTATGTATGCCATTTTGATGTAGTGAATGTGGAATACGTTTTTTTCCCCTAACATAAAAGCAGTATGAACAAAACATATTAATTTGTAATTGGCATTTCTCAGTGCATTCATTACTAGATCTGAAGCTCTGTAAAAATCTAACAAGTATGCAAATCCAGTTAATGTGAGTTTTCATTAACCTTTTTATCATTAATAACTTTGAAGGCAATATTCTAGTACTGTTTCTAAAAGGACTAGACAGGAAGTGGAAACTTACAAAGCTGCAAAGCTCCTAGTTACTCCTATACTTCCATAACATTGCTTGGTCATACTTTAAAGCCACTTCTGCTGTTGTGAATTAAGAAAATCCATAGGTTTGGACTTTATACCAGACTTTTATTGTCCTCTTTTTGTTGGTGAAAATTCTGTGAATTTTGACTTATCTTTTATGACAGGGGAGAGAAACAGGTCAAATACAACAGCGTGCAATTTCAGTGACTGTTTTTAAGGCCACTTGACCAAATAGTAGCACAAGATCATAGGATAGTTTGGATTGGAAGGGAAAAACACCCTCCCACACACCCCACCACCACTGTGGGCAGGAACAGCTTTCACTACAGCAGGTTGCTGAAAGAAAAACATCCAGGAATAGAGAATCATCGAATCCGAGACTGGTTTGGGTTGGAAGGAATCTTAAAGCTCATCCAGTTCCAACCCCCTGCCACAGACAGGGACACCTTCCATTTCACCAGGTTGCTCCAAGCCCCCTCCAACCTGGCCTTGAGCACTTCCAGCGATGGGGCAGCCACAGCTTCTCTGGGCAACCTGTGCCAGGGCCTCACCACCCTCACAGTAAAGAATTTTTTCCAGTGTCTTATATGTAGTATATAAAATCAGTGGTTTATATTTATCTATTTTATATATTTTATATTTATATATATCTTTTTTTGTGGTACCAAGGCTTCCAGGGCTCTTTGTAACAGTTCTTGTATATTTCAAAATGGGACAAAAACACCCAGTGTGCTTCATCAGCACGTGTCTGCTGGCTAGCTGGCAAGGCTGAATTCTCTTGCGCTTGTTAGAGGTATCTTCTTTATTATTCATGGCTTCAGAAAGATGCCTTTGTCCACCTCAGATTTGTGGCTGCTCTCCTGGAAACAGAGACATATCTGATTTTGAAAGTGAATGAAGCATGTCTTAAATTTAATGGAAGAGTGCCACCTGCTTTTTATACGTTTCCTGCTTATACGCGTATATGTTTTATGTTTATATATTTCCTGCTTATATGCTCCTGACAAAAGCCCCTATTTCTTGCCAGCTGGACACAGCTCCATGGCTAATGGCAAGGGAGGGAAAGGAGGGACTTACTGATTCAGAGTCCATTCCATAGTCTGTGTTGTCCTGGCCCCCAGGAAACATTCATTGAGCTAGGGAGATAAAGTACAGATGAGCCATAAAGTCTGTGAAAGATAACTGTGTTTCAGGGATTACTTTTCATTGTGTGATTGCTGCTGGGTGAGTCCTCTAATGGCTCAATTTCTGAGCAAGCAGCAGGATTGCCTGTACTCTGGATGTACTCAAAAGGAAGGAGGTGCTTTGTTATGAATCCCCCAGGTCTGGTGTAAGTGTTAAATTTAGTCTCAGAACACTTACTGGATTGAACTTCTTGGGAGTTTTATGCAGGAGACAATGTTACTTCTGAATTCCAGGAAGAATCAGATGCAACCAAAGCTCAGTGCTGACAAGAAAGAAGCAGGGGGAATTAGAAACACAACTGCTGGGCATGTTTAGGTCAAAAGCTAACTTTGATGCTTTTCCAGTGTTAGGGGTAAAGCAGGGATTTGAAAGGTTCCAGTTTAGGAGAGTCAAGTCTCTCAGTCCTGCATGAGCCCTGGGGTCCATTTCTGACCTTTGCTCTTTGCATCTTTTCCACAGCCCTCTGAATGGACAGCTCAGCAATGCTCTTTGCTTCTTGTAGACTTCTCTCGGGGTCAGTACTGCTTTCACAGTAGGCTTTGGGACCATATCCAGTGGGTACTTCATCAGCTTTTCTGTTTCAGTTTCTTTTTCTACTTTTGGGAGCAGTCACACACAGGTAGAAACAGCAATTCTGATATGTTTTTCACAGTCATTTATTCTGCTCATGTGCTACTTAAAATTGTGTACATCAGGGTTTATATTTATATTATAGTTTCAATTTTAGCAGTGTTCCTGACAGCAAGGAGCAGAAGCTTACTGATGAAAAGAAAATAGTTACTCCCTCTTGCTTCACCAAGAATCGTGTTTCACCCTTCAAAGGGAGCATGCAACAGGTCACGGCGAGTCTGGTTCTTCAGTTTATTGTTCCTCGTCTTCTTCCAAAGCTCATCCTAACTCTAGACAAATATCTCTGTTAGTGTGAGAGGTTTACAAGTGGCGAAGCCATTCCCTGTGAACTGTGTACCACAAAATTAAGAAATAGCTGTAGAAAAGTTATTTCCTGCCAGAGGCAGGGTTACATTTCTAACTGTGGTGCTGTGGTGCTGTCATCAATTTTATGACTCAGTTTTTCTATAAAGGGGATAAATTAACATTCAGCGCAATATTAACTTTTTCTTTTCCTTTTTTTTTGTTTTGGGGGGGGAGGCAGGGACAAGGGAGTTACAGTTGATTAGCTGTATTTTTGTATGATGGTGATAAACAGATTAGAAGCTTCTGCTTGCTCTGTATTACAGGTCTTGCATTGAGTTGCATTTTAGAAAACATTAAACCCATGCTATTTATCATCACATTGCAGGGTATTAGGGTTTTCCTGCTAGCTAATAGCTAGCTAATAGCAGGCCACAGGGATTGTTGCTGGACTGGATATCAGTCTTCACCTGAAGATCTGAGCAGCTACTGTGCTATACTGCTGTATAAAATTATTTATATTTCGAGAAGATTAAAATTCTGTCACTGAAAGCAAGTTCAACGATCATTTCTTAGTCATGTTAAATTTACTAAGTGGTCAATGGCTTATATTTGGTGCAATGCTTCCATGGACCTAGGTAATTACAAGTCATTTGAGCTGTCCAAGAAGCAAATTACAGCCTCTCCACCCCTCAGAGAGCTATTTGTTTCAGAGTGGACAATCCAGGTCATTCCAGTAGCTGAAGCTGAAAGATTAAGGTACAAGGGCAAGTAGAGGTGTCTTAAAGGGAAGTAAGAAATGCTGAGGAAGGAACAGGGATGACTGAAAAGCTTGAGTTGATTCTTTTTGACAGGGAAGAGTTGCTCCCTTTGAGTTTTGTGCTCCCTAGAATCCACTGCACATCTGAGTCTGTGAGCTGCTGAATACTACCTCTCCATCTCATGATTGCAGTACATGTCCATTTCTGGACAAAGGTCATGGTTCAGCCCCAGCCAGCATCTGAGCCCCGTGCAGCTGCTCACTCACTCCATTCCCATGGGATGGGAGAGAGAATTGGAAAGGTAAAAGTGAGAAAACTCATAGGTTGAGATAAAGACAGCTTAACAGGTAAAGCAAAAGCCACATGCACAAGCAAAGCAAACCAAGGAACCATTCACCACATCCCATGGTCAGGTAGCTCACACATCCCCAGGGCAGCAGGGTGTCATGTGTAATAGTGACTTGGGAAGACAAACACCGTTGCTCCAAATTTCCCTCCTTCCTCCTTCTACCCCCAGCTTTACATGCTGAGCATGATGTCCTATGGTCTGGGATATCTCTTGGGTGAGTTGGGGTCAGCTGTCCTGGCTGTGCCCCCCCCAGTTCACAACAGGCTTTTGTGAGCCGTGCACTGATGTCAAAAGCGGTGAGGGGCAGAGCAAAGATGGGGGAGATGAAGGCATAGCACTGCATTACTGTGGTCCTAAAAGAGGCCGAACAACTGAGTTTCCCCATGCTGCTGTTAAGGGGACTGCTAGCTAGACACTTCTGGTCAGCATTTTCCTAAAGTGCTTAAAGCTCTAAAAGCTTATTATACTGCATTGCTTTTTTCCTTCTTTGGACTGATTTTTTCCTTTAGTTTCTCAGACTGTCTTTGTATTGCAACAGGATGTCTGCATGTGTCTTTTAGTTTTCTAACTCTTTTGATACAGCATGCTGTTTCGTGAGTATTCTTATTTGCATTTCCTGTAGTTCTAAAACTTTCTGATATTGAAATTGCTTTGTGAATATTGTAACTTGCAAATGACTGTGAAGAGAAGCATTTTTTACATTTTTACCAGAAAATCTCCAGATATTTTGCTATACTTTTTCTTAGAATTCTTATGAATCTTCCAAGGAAAACTTAGTAAGTTTGAGCTGACCTGAAACTCACTTAAGTCAGTGAAGACATTTCTGTTGGTTTTGAAGGGCTTTGGATTGTAGCGTATTTATTCAGTTGACATGCAAGAAATGTATGTGACTTAGAGAAGTGCAGGAGTTACAGATGTGTAGGTTTATACTTCTAAAGTCTTCCTTTAAGTAAAAAAACAACACTGTTTTAATGTTGCTGAGAGTGAAATATAGCTAATTAAGGAACTGCAAATTATTTAATTAATGCAGTTCATTTTGTAGTAGACAAAAGGGGAATACTGCATGTCGCCTCAACAGGACAGTTTTAAAAATAGTTAAACATTAGTTTCCAAGGCAATTTCATTTCTTATTATAATGAAGAAATTTAACACTTGAATGTGCGCTAGAAATAGTCATCCCAAGGCAATTTCATATTCTTGTTGTTGTGAATTTTTGATTCATGAATCTGTCCCAGAAATAGTACTGTTTGGAACAGAATACACAACACTTAAATGAAAAAAAGTACCTAATCCCATGCTAGCCACCAAGACTCTTGAAATGTAAATTGAAATCTGGAGGAGGCAGGGATGGATAATTTAGGGTAGAAAGAGTCAACTTGAACAGCTTATTTTTATGGATTCCCTTGGGTGCTGGAAGATTTAAAGTTTCAGGGAAGAAGGAAAGAAGAAAAATTACAGAAAATAACTATTACATAGCAGTCTTGATAAAACTGAGAAGCCTTCAAGTGTTTTAAATGAAAGCAAACTAAATATATTTAAAGAAAGTGAATTGTTTGCATATCTTTTTCTTCTTTAAATGCATAAAGATATATTTGCATAGTAAATCTGCATTGGGTAAATGATTTGTGTTAAGTGATTTATATAAGCAGAATACCTCTCTTACAATATGCTTGCTTTTGGCTGTATAATGTTGCTCCATTTTGCAATGGAATTTTATCATACTGAAGGTGAATTTAAGCAGAGGAAAAGAAAGCAAATGAAATAAAATGTCAACTACTTTTCTTTACACAGAATGAATGAAAAGATGCACCCGGTATGCTTTTCTTCCTCCCTTACCCTTAAAGGAGAAGTGTTTTGCAAGGCTTTGGAGATATGGGTTGTAGAAGCACAGCATTATGACATTTATATGATATAGATGGGGTAAGCTCTAGTCACGTATCCAACTTCTATGCAACTTTTTTTTCTTCTAGTGGGACTGTTCCAAATTCAGTGTTTCTTTGCTTTTGTTCTGGCCACACATTTTATTACAATCATTCTGACCTATGGGAAGACGCTGGAGAGATAGTTCACTGTATACTACAATTTTAAGTAAGAGAAATATTCTAACAAGTTTGTCTTGCTAGATAACTTTAAGGAAGGACACAGAAACTTTAATTTCTTACTAAAGGATTTTTCCATGAAAGTAATTTTGGTGCATCATATTTGACTGCGGCTGATATAAATATATATTTGGCTTCTATTGGACTAGTACAGAATGCCCAGCAAAAGTGAAGAAAAAAAACCAAAACAAAACCACCCCCAAATCCGAACCCTTTGGCTTTAGAAGTTTGCAGTGAAGATGCCTATATCAGGTTAGACACCTGGGAATGACTGTGTAGTCATAGGAGAGAAAAAGGCACTGGATGTATTTCTAAATACTCTGCTCAAAATTAAATGTGCCACACACTAGAAATGCTTTCTCCTTGAGTACAGGAGATCAGGCTCATTAGCTTAGGTGCAAGTACCAGACATACATTAGTCGTCCATCTAACACTTTTGGTGTTACACAAAGAACTTGCACTGCAGCACTTTAAAACCTTCTCCTAGACATATTTAGAGCTGAGTGAATTGTTTATTATGAATAATTTCTCTCAGGCATTTTGCTTTTCTTTTCACAAATAATTAGTGGATGATTGTGGTATTTAACTAGCTCTGGAAAAATTCCAATGCACATAGTAAATAACAAATAGAAATAGGGATTTGGGGTTTTTTATCATACCTAAAATTGTTTTCAAGGAATCTTTTTCACTGCTTGACTGGTTAAAATTTGGTTCATTGAAACTGGATTAATCACAATTTGGTTTTGGACAGCCACAGAAATGATGTGTTTGAGAAAGTCAAGAGTCGTCATTTGTATTTAAAAGGCTTATATGTTTTTATTCAGCTGTCAACTATTATATGTTATTGGATGGACTATAGCTCCCATAGTGTACTTCCCACTTGTCTGGTAGAACAAAGAGCATGTTGTGGTCTGTGATCATCGTGGTTATCGTGAATACACTTGAATTTTTTTGTTTCACCACTCGTCATATATCATAGCGTTTTTATAATATCAAAGGTATATTTTAAGTGCTATAATCACTTTGATATAATAAAAATGATCTTCCAGCAGTGAAATCCCTTAATAGAGGCACAAAATTCAGTCCATCTTATCAATTGTGTAATAACAAATCAATTCACTGAAAAATGAGGCCACGAGACAAATGAATCTGTGAGCTTCTGCCTGTTTGGAAAATTCTAGAGGTATGGACCTCCCTTGCTGTTATGATACTGGTATATGTGTTTCTTTTCAGATGGTACTGGGTTGGGCTGAGCTGAAGGTGACACTGTCCACAGCAGTCCCTATGGTTCTATGTCTTGCATTGGTGACTAAAACAGTGTTGGTAACACACCAGTGTCTTGGCTGCTGCAGATCAGTGCTTGCACATAGTCAAGAACTTGTCCATTTCCCACCCAACCTGCTCACACTGAGGAAGTGGTGGGGCAGCGAGATGCTGGGAGGGGACACAGCCATGAGAAATGACCCCAACTGAACAAAGGGACATCCCACACCGCATCATGTCACGATAGCAATAACAGCTATCTGGAAGTAGGGAGAATGATGCATTCGTGATTGTGGCAGTTATCTTCTGAAGCAACCACGATGCATGTTGATGTCCTGCTTCCCAGAAAGTGCCCGGACATCTCCCTGCTGAGGGGGTATAGTGAATAAATTCCTTTTTTGCTTTCCTTCCATGTATGGCTTTTGTTTCACCTATTAAACTGCCCTTTTCTCAATCCGCAATTCCTCTCACCTGATATTATCTGCCTGTCCTGCAGAGGAAGGCAGTGAGTGAGCAACTGTGTGGATACTTGTTTTTTGTCTGAGGTCAATCCACTGTGGAGGCATATTTATCTGAAAGGAAATTCTCTTCTAAAGAACATCCATCTTATACAAAGATAAGTTTTGAAAAATGCATTAAATCTCTGTTGTCTTTTGCTATTTTCCCCATTTTTTATTCCAGTGGGATCAGTAGCTCCAGTGATGTAGAAAAAGCTTTCCTATAGCATTTTATGAGAATGATTTTTTTCCAGACCATTTAAAAATTGTGTTTTGTGTCAACTTTCAAGAAGTTTAAATTCAAACTATGCTTTTTAGTGGTCAATAAGAAAGCTACTTTCATTTTACAGGATGTTTCTCACTGTCCCTCTCTACAGAAGTATTAAAGAAATACTTCCAAGAGGGAGAGAAAGAAAAAAATATTTCAGTGTACAGTCTTTATTTTAAGCCTCCCAGTAGAGCCTGAAATTAGTCTCTACATAAGCACTAAATTTAGGTGGAAAAAACATGGTATTTCATATATATAGAATGCATTAACAAAGATAATCTACAAGGAATAACCATGTGGCTGATAACAAATATTTGGATCCTTTGAAGCATGGCACCAACATTTTGTCTGAGACTCCCCTGAAGGTAGCTAATGCTCTGAATGGGAAGATGAAAGTGAAGCATGAACTGCAAAGGCAAGGATCAGTTTGGAAAGCTGTCTGTGGAA
This sequence comes from Pezoporus occidentalis, assembly GCF_034315485.1. Lineage (NCBI taxonomy): Eukaryota > Metazoa > Chordata > Aves > Psittaciformes > Psittacidae > Pezoporus > Pezoporus occidentalis. The sequence continues at coordinate 2,583,644 of NW_026916263.1, forward strand.
GATTATGGTCGTGGGAGAGTGGCAGGGAAAGCTGCAGAAATTTATAGCTTTGGAGACACTCTTAAGTGTGGAAGAGAATTCCTTTTTTTCCAGCCAGTAGAAAAAAATGCTTTCATCATTCCTCTTGTGTACCTGAGCAAAATAACTTCGCTGAGACCGCTGTAGCCAAAAGAGTGAAATCAATGCATATTATTTTTGATTGCCCCTGTTCCCATTCTCCTTTTTCCCCAGCTGACCAAACTGAAGGTCTTCTGGAAGACAGTGTGACTGATATGAGTGTGGCAGATGGCACTTGCTTTTCTTCATCTTCCTTGCTGGTAAGTTATAAAATTAAGGCCTTTTAAATCAAGTTATTATTTCCAGGAATTTTAGCTTTCTTTATCTCATCAATATTAACTTGTCATATAGATATCTTTGTCAGCATCACTGTAAACATGCATAGTGTAGAGGAAGAATCTGCAAGAGTCTTCATCTTCAGTGCCAGTCATACAGGCACAAGACCCTACAAAGACTTTTAAACTATTAGTAGAAGGTTTGCTTGCAGCTGAAGTCTAATTGTGAGTTTTATACACTTGCTGTATACAAAGAACAAAATGCACTTGGTGCTCTTCCTAATCACAGGAGTAAATCCTAAAATTTGTGCCTTAGTGGGTAAACCAAAGTCTCCAGATCTCTTGTCTTTTTCAGTATTTATCAGTTACAGTGCCATGAGAACTTTTGCTAAACAGAGCAAAAGCATCTGCAGAGATAATTAATCTGTCATGTTTTCCTATACATTTACTATCTGCATATCTGCATCTGAGCTAATTGACCAGAATTTCTTTGGTGGACAAAAATAGCACTCCTGAAGTGAAAATACCTCCATTGTCGTTATTTTTATATCCTTCACGCTGTCAACTTCCTCCAGTGTTGTGGAATATGAGGACCCCTCTTTTATCTTGTCTATTCTACAGAGATATATCCAAGCCATTTTATGAATTTTCTAATTTACATAATCACACCTAATTTTAGGTACGTATTTAAAAGTGTTGGCGAACAATCTTACTGATTTTTAGTGACAGCTCTGAAGCTCTCCTTCCTTTTCACTCTCTACCCATCTAGCCTTCACTGAACCTCATCTTCTTCATCAGATTTTGTAGGCCAGGCTGCTTAAGGTCAGGGAGATGTGATTTGTTCAAGGCCAAATTACCTTGTTGTCAGAAGATTCTTGTTCTTTGTCTTGCACAAGAGAGTGCTAAAGCAATTTTTAATGGATAAGGCATTTTCTGCTGATGAGATAGATGTTAGCAAGGGCAACTATACAGCAAGTTATTTATTTCACCACCACAAAATGCGTTAACTGTGTAATCTAAAAACACGCTTCTGCTTTGACAGGCAATGGGAGCAGTGTCACACTACAGTGATATACAGAAATTTAGAGCTGTTAGGATCAAATAACCTTCAAGTTTTTGACTGGTTAGATGTCTTTTTTAACCTGCCACTTTAAATTTTTCTTTCCATGAACTTCTATGCTTTTTTTCTGTAACTTAAAGTTTACTTCATTTTTCATAATATCATCAAGAAACTCGAATATCAAGACTGAATAACAGCAAGGGACAGACTTGATGGTACTGCTGATTTCTCTTGGTACAGTGAGCAAGCTGATAAGTGCAATAAGAAAAGTGGCTGCAGAAAAAAAATAACCAGGTGCAACATTGGCCAATTCTGTCAGAATTATGAAGAATATGGGGGGTGTCTGAACTCCTGACCCTCAAGAGTTTCACAGATTAACTAGTTATCATTACAGTAGGTGCTGTGACTGTATTTGAAGACTGCAAATAGACAATTGAGAAAGAAAAAAAAATAGTATTGATTTTCTGTGTATGGATTTTGCATGACACACTTCTTCATGTTACTTTTAACTTGCAAATAGGATTAGGTGTGTTTTACCTTCTTTAATTCAGTTATAAGACTGTTGTGATTTTATTTTTTTGACTTCAGTATTTCCCACTGCAATCCAGTCAATCAGATTTCCTCAGTATAAATCAGACGTGATTCTTAAATATTCTTGTCTTCTGTTAACACTGACTTTTCTGCAACATCTAGTGGTAGAACATTCATTTTTAGGAAATACACATCTAATTTCTAGAAAATTGCCTAGTTTCATTGCAGTGGGTTTACCTGTGTAAATTAGGATCATTATAGATGAAAAGCTGGGGAAATTATCAAAAACCTGCAAAGAACAAAGTCTGTACAATGTAGCATCTCTCATTAGAAGACCCTAGCCCACTGTAGGAGAGGATCTGGTTCGGGACCATCTTAAAAACCTGAACGCACACAAGTCCATGGGATCTGATCAAATCCATCCACGAGTCCTGAAGGAGCTGGCAAATAAAGTTCCTAAGCCACTGTCCATCATATTTGAAAAATCATGGCAGTCATGTGAAGTTCCTGATGACTGGAAAAAGGGAAATAGAACCCCCATTTTCAAGAAGGGGAAAATGGATGACCCGGGGAATTACAGACCAGTCAGTCTCACCTCTGTGCCTGGCAAAATCTTGGAGCAGATTCTCCTGGAAGGCATGCTAAGGCACATGAAAAACAACAAGGTGCTTGGTGACAGCCAGCATGGCTTCACTGAGGGGAAATCCTGCCTGAGCAATTTGGTGGCCTTCTATGATGGGGCTACAGAACTGATGGACAGGGGTAGAGCAGTTGACGTCATCTACCTGGACCTGTGCAAAGCGTTCGACACTGTCCCACATGACATCCTTGTCTCTAAATTGAAGAGGCATCAATTTGATGGATGGATCACCCGGTGGGTAAAGAACTGGATGGATGGCTGCATGTAAAGAGTTGTGGTCAATAGCTCAATGTCTAGTTGGAGACCAGTAACGAGTGGTGTCCCTCAGGGATCGGTGTTGGGACCTTTCTTGTTCAACATCTTTGTCAGTGACCTGGACAGTGAGATTGAGCATGCCCTCAGCAAGTTTGCCGATGTCACCAAGCTGTGTGGTTTGGTTGATACACTGGAGGGAAGGAATGCCATCCAGAGGGACCTTGACATGCTTGTGAGGTGGGCTGATGCCAACCTGATGAAGTTTAACCATGCCAAGTGCAAGGTCATACACCTGTGTCAGAGCAATCCCAGGCACAGCTACAGGTTGGGCAGAGAAGAGATTCAGAGCAGCCCTGCAGGGAAGGACTTGGGGGTGCTGGTCGATGAGAAAATGAACATGAGCTGGCAGTGTGCCCTTGCAGCCCAGAAAGCCAACCATATCCTGGGGTGCATCTAAAGGAGCGTGACCAGCAGGTTGAAGGAGGTGATCCTGCCCCTTTACTCTGCACTCGTGAGACCTCACCTGGAGTATTGTGTGCAGTTCTGGTGTCCTCAGCATAAAAAGGACATGGAACTGTTGGAACAAGTCTGGAGGAGGGCCACGAGGATGATCAGGGGACTGGAGCACCTCCTGTATGAAGACAGGCTGAGAAAGTTTTGGCTGTTCAGCCTGGAGAAGAGAAGGCTGTGTGGAGACCTCATAGCAGCCTTCCAGTATCTGAAGAGGGCTTATAAGGATGCTTCAGAGGGACTCTTCATTAGGGACTGTAGTGACAGGAAAAGGGGTGCTGGGTTAAAACCTAAACAGGGCAAGTTTAGATTGGATATAAGGAAGAACTTCTTTACTGTGAGGGTGGTGAGGCACTGGAACAGATTGCCCAGGGAAGCTGTGAATGCTTCATCCCTGGTGGTGTTCAAGGCCAGGTTAGACAGAGCCTTGGGTGACATGGTTTATTGTGAGGTGTCCCTGCCCATGGCAGGGGGGTTTTAACTAGATGATCTTATGGTCCTTTCCAGCCCTAAGTATTCTATGATTCTATGATTAGGTAAACATGGGAAATTACATCACTTTGCTGTTTCTGCTTCTGTGACTGTTTGCACTATTTTTTTTCAGCTCTGCGTTTCATTTCATGTGAAGACATTTGGTGTCTTCATTTGCGTTATAAATAAGCCATTCTGGGACAAAACAGAAACTTCTTAAAATAATACTATTACTTCATTAGATTTTGGGTCACGCACAAAGGTTAACTACATCAAAACACACTAGTAAGGCTATAATGCTGTATTTATTTTTCTAGCACAAAATTTACAACCAAAGTTTCAAAGTCGTTTTCTTTTCTTTTCTTCCATGGAAAACTGTACCTGAAAAACAGTGAACATTTTGCTAATCACATTAATATCTGAATAGTGCATAAAAATAAGTTTGACAACTACAGTATAAGGCTGCTAAAAATAAGAAACGTGGACAGAATGCTATCATATTTTTCTGGATCAGATACATTGAGTTAGATGCCATATTACATTGTTTTAGGAGCTAGCTTTTCCTCTATCATGAATATAGTTCATGTTATCTTGTTAATGAATTACTTATATAATATAATTTCACAAACAATTTTTTTATAACTTTTGTTAAAAATAATGCTTTCCTAAAAGGGGTACATGAGAAAGGTATTTTTCTGATTGATATATTCACTCCACTAAATTGTCTGTGTATTACCTACTGAAAGCTTAGTATGGAAATGAAAAAGTTGTCATTTCACAAAATGATTGTTCCAAAATTTCAAACATTTGTATTCCTTTCTACTATAGAGAAATAATTTCAAAAAAGTTCACAGAAACAGTGGTGGATTGACATTGTAGTTCATTATATTTCCTTTCTGTCACTAAGTTATTTGTTCCCTTATTAGCATAGTTTCTGAACAGCATTCATTTGCTGTTACTTGTCTGCTAATACTCTTCTGAGGTAAGGTAGCTGCTCATCATCAACTGCTTCCGGATTATAAGGTCATGGGTAAGAAGTTATATTGGGAAATGACAATTTGAGGCTCTCCTAGATTTATTTATTTACTTACTTATTCACACAAGGTGAGAAGTGCTTAAAGAGAAAGTCAAAAGAAACTTAGGTTTTGTGTAAGTTCTGGAGCAAAAGCCAGCATGTATGGGCGTGAAGGCCATCTATCGGGCTGCTACTGATTGGAGAACCACAGTGATTTCCCCATTGTCATACAACTCTGAACTGAACATATGTAAAAATCACAACATGGCTGTGTAAATCTTATTCTGAATCCCATCCCTGCCTGTGTATTTATTTGACAAAAGTCATGGATGTGCTCGTGTGCTTGCCTGGACAGTGATTTCCACATTTTCCAGTCAGCAAGAGAGGAGGTTTTTGCTTCTGCTTACTAACCCCACTCGGAGCACGAAGGATTTCAGATGAAGCTTGCACAGCATACAGATAAATTACGATATGCTGCATAAGGTTAAAAAAGTGAAAGGGGCCAGACTTGGGCAGTTGCTAATATTTATGTGCAAGACTGAGGAGCTTACTTAATCTGACCCTATGCCCCTGTCCATTCAATGAAGTCTCTTGGTACAGTTCATTAACTGAATTTCTGGCTGGGGGTTGTGATTTGAATGGAGAATACATTTTTAGTTTCTTAAACTAGATTATGCTTTCTGTGCTGCTTCCTTTGTAAGACCACTAACTAAGATTTTGACTACTTTATTTGCATCTCATTCTTGACTTTAAAGATTGTATTTAGCAGAATACTTGAGATAAAGCGCATTGCTGTAGCTTCAGTTTTCCATGTTCTGTCTTTGTAATACCTAAATTTCATATGAGAGATAAAGCATTTGCTCAGACTTCCCCCAAAGACCAGTTGCATCTTAATATTTAATTCAGTTATTTGTGGTAATAATACTACTTGCCTTCTTTTTTTTCCCCCAAAGATATTAGACTTAATATGTCAGAAATGCTGAATGAAAATATCAATTGGCATCTCCTGGTGCTCTAAGTTACAGAAGAGTAAAATGTAAGATGAGAAGAAACCCAGACTGATAAATGAAGTTTCTACCTGCACCAAATCAGGAAAATGGCTGCTTCAGGGGAAACAGTAAATAAATTTCTATGAGCCTAACAAGCAGCAGGACTCTACATGGTGATACCATTGTTTTTTTTATTAAACAGATCACACAGACCAGACCAGTCTTCTGCTGTCAAATAATATACTTGGTTATCCCTTAAAAATAATAATACATTTATAGGACATTTTATTGATATCTTTGTGATACTTTTATCATCAGAGACATATTTGTTTATTTGGAACTCAGAATTGTTTACTATTTTTATTTTGATAGTGAATAAATTGACTCTGCAAAGACTTCTCTATTAAGTGCATGTTTTTTTTGTATTACACATATTTATGACCTTCAAATTTGAGATGTAAGTTAATGTATTTACTTTAATGTATTAAATATCAGTTTGTTTACTGTATTTAATGTATATACTGTATTTAACACAGCCAGAGTAATTTTTCAATAAAACAGTATTGACATACCCAAAAACCACTGATATGAGTGAAAAAAGCCTTCAGGAAGGCCAAGCTAGCCATGCCATTTGACAGGACCTGAACAGAGATTGAGAGGCAGCTGATGATGCATCGTAGTTGACTTTCCATTTAATCAGCTTGTGCTAAACGAGAAAAGACAAGTGTAAAGAAATCCCAAAGCCATAAGCAATTAAAGAAGGGGCTTGTAGGTTCACCAGGAAATCCAGTTCTTTCTTGGTCTTCTCAAACTAAGTACATAGTTCTCATTCTTTCATGTACTTTATACTACTTCTGACTCTCAATAAAAGGATTGTATTTCTTTCTGTGTACAGTACCACTCCAAATGAGCTAATCTGTTTGATGTCAGCAATTATCAGGGCCTCATACTACACTAAAAAGGAAGTGGAGTTGTTTTCCAGGGTCCTCTTCAATGCGTATTATACTCGATAAAAGTTCCCTTTGAGTCGTTCTTTAACCATCTGTCCTCTCAAGTAATTTCAAACTCTGTAATCTCAAACTTCAAGGTTTTCTTGTTGCCTAAAGAACTTTCATTGGTACTTTACCTAAACAGGTTTTTATGGGTTATGGAGTTCTTGTGTTACTGGTTAGATATGAAGTTACTGCTGCAAAAATCTCTGGGTTTAAGTAAAATTGCGAGTTCTGGATGAAGTTGAAGGATGTCAGCAGCAAAATTACTAGATTAATTACATACTATTCCTTCTTAAATGTTCAAACATTTTATTTTCATTTTTGTGGATAATTATTTATTGTGAATGCTTATTCAGAAATGAAAGAACATCAATTACAGCTGTAAATATTTCTGTAAATCTGACACAGATATGTGACGAAAGATATTTATAACCATTAAAAATTTATTCACAAATACCTTAAATTCTGAACATTATGGACAAGTCTCTCTCCCTGTTAAAAAGGTTCAGGTCCACCAGTAAGGTGGCAAAACCAGTAAATGTGACTATTCACACAATATGACTGCTCTTAATAAGATTTCTAAGTATAATCTCTTTCCCAGCTCAAGCTTATGCCAATTTGCAAAGAGAATGATGAAGTGATGTTTTTTCACTGACAGCTAACAGAATAAGATTGTTCTTGTTTTTCTTTTGTAATAAACTGATCACTTGCCACTATTTTACCTCAGTGTTTAACAAAATGTAATGAAGGAAACCTTCAAGAGCATGACTTATGCTGGAGTATCTGTAGTACTGTGAGGATGATATTCATTCAAAGGGAGACAAGAGTGTGATGTATTTTAGATTGCTGACTGCATCCCAAATGCTAAAGAGAGTAGGAGCAGCCTGAATATACATTGTGATGTATTTATCCATCTATTTAGTGGAAAAGACAATTTTGCCAGGTAGGTTTTTTGCTTGGTTGGTTTTAATTTCTTCATGCCTTTAATCACTGCTGTTTCTTTATATTTTGCTGCTTAGCTTTGCAGGCATCTACAAACATTCTATTTCAGAACACAGGAAGGGAGTCACACATAAGTGGGAAACCCATTTTATTCTTCAAAGTTTGTAAGTTCTGTGTATTTTTCCTCCTGGTTTTGTTTTGGTTTGGTGTGGTTTGGTTTGTTTTTTTTAATTTTTTCTTTAGCCTGGAGTGTAGTGTTCTCGCACAGTCTCAAAGCAATGATATTGATTTACTACAAAGGAGGCTATTTTGGTAGTATTCCATTCTGTCTTGAGGGAGAGAATGCTGTAAACCTCTTGAGGAAGTGTTCATCACGGCTGTAGAGATTTAGGTGGTATGGAAAAAAACCAAGAAACAACAAAACAAAACCCCAAAGATTTTGTTGTTACTTATCTCATCTGAACTGAGGCCCTGTAACTTTTGGGATTTGTTGTTTCTCCAATTCTTTTTGACACTTGCTTGTACCTGCAGAGAAGAACAATGCAAGTCTTTTAGAGGACTTTGAAAGCTTAATCACTCATGTTATGCAGGTACTAAAGCTTTTGCCATTGACATTATGGTATTTCTCTAGGACTGTTCCTCATGCCCAGAAAACCTTGACTCTGAATTAATACTATTCTTAATACTTGGTTTCAGCTAATGGTTTCAGCTAATGGAGTTACTTAATGTTAGGGTTTTTCCCTTACTGGAGGTTCTTGCTTTCACTTAGAAGAGCAATTACTCTTTGTTGTGAAGTGCAGCAGTGAGTATGGACTACGTTGTTTGCTTTTTTTCTCCCCTTGCGCTGCATCTGGATTGCAATTGCCTAAATTCTGTTCTTGTTCAGTCTTTCCATTACTCATAATATGTTGTTTACTTTGATATGACTCTTCCTGCTTCTGGAATGCATTTGCCAAGACAGCAAAGGTTGCTGACATTTTATAAGGGTGCTCCACATGGATTGGTTGGCCAGGGGAATTGTCTGTTAATTCAGTAAAGCACTAAAACAAGAAGATATTAGACCAAGTCAGTCATGGGCATGTGGATGATTCTTGAGTTACTGACATGTCACCCTGTTCTGGGTTCAGCAGTAGCAGTCATTTTTCTCCTTCTTGGTAGCTGGTGCAGTGCTGTGTTTTGACTTTCAGCTCGGGAACAGAGCTGGTAACAATGATGTTTTGGTTTGGCCAAGGACTTTGTGAGGCTCACGCTCTGCCAGGGAGGAGGGGAAGCTGGGAGGAAGCAGAGACAGGACACCTGACCCAAACTGACCAAATAGGTATTCCATACCACAGCACGTCATGTCCAGGATGTAAGGGAGAGTTAGCTGGAAGGGCTGGGAGACTGCAGGGTTGGAGGCGGTATCGGTCACTGCTTGGTTGGGCTGGCAGGGAGAGTTATCAGTCGGCTGGTGGTGAGGTGTTGTATTCTCTTCCCTTGTTATTTCCCTTATCGTTATTATTATTGGTGGTAGCAGTAGTGATTTGTGTTGTACCTAGGTTATTAAACTGTTCTTATGTCAACCTGTGGGAGTTGCATTCTTTTGATTCTCCTCTCCGTCCCTCTGGGTGTAGGGGAGGGAAAGAAGGGGGGGAGTGAGTGAACAAGTTGCCTGACTGGGTTTAAACTACGACACACCCTTACTTCACAATTCGTAGTCTCCATTTGTGAAAGAACAGGAATCTTAAAGTATTTAGGGAGATAAAGTGATGACAAGTTTGTAACTGGAGGAAATATATCTTGTGGCAAGGGGCTCAAGTCGATCTGAGATTTATAGTTTCTGTTAAGGAAAACCTTTAACCTTCTGCTAAGGAAAACCTTAACAATTCATCAAAAATGGGAAACATAGGAAGGGGGAAATGAATTATTGATGTGCAACACCGTATGAATTTTTTCACAATATTTGTGGTACAGTGTTCAAAAATTGGCATAAATATTCCAGTACTATAAAACTTATAATGAAAAGTAATCAATGGGGTTTCAGAAAACTCTGAATAAGGACATGGAAATATCTCCTCTGAACTTACCATTGTGTTGCTGTTTTTTTCAGTTTTATTCACTGTCATTACGTTTTATGTATGTATTTATATTCTGTTAAGTTTTCTGTTAGGTGTGGTGGTACCTATGTTCCTGAAAGTGTATTTCCAGTTCACTTTTGGATAAAAGGGTTAATATAATTTTCTTAGTCTTGGAATATGCTTTTGTACAGTGATGGGCAGTACTTACATGGAGAACCTCACAAATATCAACACTTGTTTCTCGCTTTCTCTTTGGATAAAAATATAGACTAAACCAGAGGATTTCCCAGGTGCCTAGCTTTCTTATTTAAGTAGGTCTGTCAGGTATTCCAGTAATATCTTAAGTGATAGTGATACTGACACAGGCTCTGGACCTAATAGGGAGTAGAACTAGAGGGAAAACACTGCTTCCTACCCTGGAGAACATAACCACATTATTAATGGCACATGAATTTATTCTTTAGGTGTTTCTCTTCTATAATCTGAACCACTCCTCTGAGCTGAGCAGCTTCCTTCTTTTCTTTCCTTCCTTCATTTTCCAAATCTTTTCCCCTGCAGCCCCTGACTGAACTTATGAGTAGACATATCTGCTAATGGCTTCCTGCTGTCACATTTCGGCAACACATGGGGAGTAACAAAGCTTTTGTCTACCAGATGGGAAAGTGTAAATCACTTATGCTATTTTTCCATATTTATGCTGCCAGTGCTATACGCTCTGAGCGTGGATGGGACTGAGTTGGAAGATACAGCTGTTAGAATGGTAAGGCTAGCTGGCCACCTCGAATCCACTCTTCCCTGTTCAAATCTATTGTTAATAATCAGGTCACTGCCTTCAGAGCAGACTAAAATGCAATCTAAGCAATGAGCTGAAAATAACAATATTAGCTTCTGAAACTCTGAGTGAAGAACAGCTATATAGACATTATTTTATTAATTTTCTTTCCATCTGCAGATTAAATGTGTGCCACCTGCTTTTTAAGTGACATGGGTAATATCCTGACTCCTGAAATCAAAATTCCCATTAACTACCATGGGACCAGAAAACCTGTTGCACTATAAGCATATCTTTTCTCCCCTCACGCACTCTGCTTCCTACTTTAACACATTCTTCATTCTATTTTCATTTCCTTTCAGACCGTTAATCTCCTTTATCCCTTTGACTGATTGATTTACCTCAATCAAAGTGCATTTGACTTGGTTCATGAGCTCAGCTTTGTTCCATATATATGCTTTTCAGTTCCCCAATGTTATCACTGCTCTGTGCATGTGGAAGAGGACGGTAGAGTGAAAGAAAGGCTGTGGAAAGTACGTGAGGAGCTGGATAAATCAGATAGATCGTCCCTCAATTGTTCGAGGTCCTGGGACAGCTTTTTCACAGCTGAGAAGATGGAAGGGGTGAGATTGTCTTCGAACTCTCGGAGTTTATGAACCATTTCATCCACTGTTAGTGGTACTATGTCATTCCAGGTTACTGTTGCCAATGAATGGGCATATGATGACGGTGCATTCCGTGTAAGTTTTCGCCACATGGGTCGTGTACGTTCAACTTCATCTGGATCTATGGGTGTATCCCCGTTATTCGGCTTGATGTGATAGAGCATCTCTACGATGGCTGATTCCCTCAGAGACTGGATGCCTTTGTCTATAGTAGTCCACTTGGCCGAACGACTCGTAACATCGTCCTTGTACGGAAACCTTTCTTTCACAGCTGCCAAGAGCCACCTCCAAAGGCTGAGGGACTTTTTCTCTCTTGCAATTGCTTTGTCAATTCCCCCTTCTCTAGCAAGTGATCCCAGCTGCTTGGCTTCTGTACCTTCTAGTTCGTGACCATCGGCCCCATTGTCCCAGCGTTGGAGCAACCAGGTGATGATGTGCTCCCCAGGTTGACGGGTAAAATCTTTTCGCATATTCCGCAGCTCAGTTGAGGTCCGAGGTCGAGAAGTTACCTCTTCTTCTTCTTCTTCGTCATGTGATGATGACTCCTGATCAGATTCTGGACCGGGTGGTGAATTCATTGTTTCTTCATCTCGCTTCACCCTTTTTGCCTCCTTTTTGCTTGTTCTCTTGCGTACAGGGACAACCGATATCGGTACGAATTGGTCCTCTGGTTTGGCTGCAGTGATTATCACTGTGGTTTGAGTAGCGACTGTACTTGTTACTGGGGGTGGTGTAGCTGCTGTGCTTGGAGCTGGGGTAACCGCACTGTCTGTTGCAGTTGAAGTTTGAGCAGCTGCTGTACTTGCCACTGGGGTAGCTGCTCTGTTCATTGAGGCCAAAGTTTGAGTAGCGACTGTACTTGTTGCTGGGGGTGGTGCAGCTGCTGCGCTTGGAGCTGGGGTAACCGCGCTGTCTGTTGCAGTTGAAGTTTGAGCAGCTGCTGTACTTGCCGCTGGGGTAGCTGTGCTGTTCATTGCAGCCAAAGTTTGAGTAGCGATTGTTGCTTTGCCCTCAGATCCGCCAACATTCTTTTCCTTTTGAAGGTGCTGGATAGTGTTGAACAAGGCCCTGTAAGCATAGGCCAAGCCCCAGCACGTTGCCGTGATTTGTCCATCTCTGGTATGGCCAGAATGACCACACACCCCATTTAAGTGTTTTACTAATTCTTCTGGATTTTGCAGTTGTTTGGTAGTGAAATTCCAAAGTACAGCCTGTAGTACCAACTCCAAAAACTCCAATAAGTTTTTATTGGAGAAGATGAAGTCTTTCCATACATGACTAAAAGTTTTATAAATGTATGAAGCAACCTGAATTCATGCATTCAAGTTGACCCAGAGAAAAATGTAAAAAGAATTAAGTCTGGATACAGCAAAAATTGGGAATTTCATTATCATATCCTTTTTATTGAAGAAGATGAGAAGGTGTTAATAAAATGGGTCTGTGGCCTTCTCTACACACCCTTCTCCTCTCCTTGCAATCCAAACCAATTTCATTAATTTTCTAGAATGTATTGCTATCTAAAAATCACATTAATGGATTAACTTTTGTCCATACCTTTGAAAATATAAAGAGATGTAGACATTATCTCCTATAGCTCCTACTAACAGTTGTATAAAAAGGGAAGAAACAGCAGCTGAGCCCCTCAGTTTCTTGCAAAGGCTCATGCAAAGGCAGGTGATTAGAAAAGGATCAAAATCTGGGGCAGAGAAAAGGCTCTGTGAAGAGGTGATCATAGCATCATGTGCTATTTTAAAAGGCTGGTATAAGCCTGATAACCCAGAGAACTGTTCAATGCACAGTGCCTCATCTACACCCCATTTGGTGTGCAGACCACATACACCTCCCATTGTGAAGATGGATTTTTCTCTCACCACCTCCTCCAAGTTTCTTTAGTATTAGTGATTCTTCCACTAGCAGGAATTCTCCCTCCTGAACCTTATAAAATATTAAACTATATTAAATCCATGAGCGACAGATGGCAGACTGAGTTGGGGAAGGGCAAAGCAGCATAGAGCAGAAGAAATGTTCTTCAAGCTTTCACCTGGTTGCTAAGGAAACTGTTTTTTTTCTGTATGTTCAAAATGTCAGTTCTAGCTAGTCTGTCATCTGTGTATTTGCTGGCAGGCACACCATCATTTTCAACTTATCTCCCTCTATCTAACCTTGTTTACTTTCTCCAGAAGCCAAAAAAAAAAAGATGGGAAAGTAAGCACACAGGTTTTCTTAGACATGTGTCTTCTGACTGGCATTGTGATCTCGGTGTAGGGGATCTTTTCTGCTGCTTCAGTGGGCCTGTCAGTAGTCGCTAGACTATTTATCTGACCTTTGTTTAACTCATTTTCCACCATATATTCCAACATATAAAGAGATAAATTACTTGCGATGTGTTAGATGGGTGATGACTATATGACTATGATGAATTTATATTACAAATGTAATATAAAGGCTGAGTGCTAAGCATGATCTCTATATTTAGTGTACATATGCAAGTATGCAAGTTTTTGCTCAATGCAGTGGAAATATCCAGCAACTTAAACATGTGCCCATCTATTTAAGGAACCTGGAAAGGTTTTCTGGGGCTCAAGCCACCAAAACTAAAAGCTTGTGATAGGCTTACTGATGTAGCTCACTATCTCATGTAAGCAAAGAAGGCTACCGTAAATGAGGAACTGCACAATGAGGACTGTGTCATTGCAGTGCCCAAACTGATGGCCTTCTCATGATGCATTTACTGTTTTCAGGTCATAGAATCATAGAATCTACTGGGTTGGAAAAGACCTTTAGGATCATCAAGTCCAACTGTTAACCCAGTGCTGCCAAGTCCACCACTAAACCATGTCACTAAAGGCTACACAGTTTGTGAACACTTCCAGGGACAGTGGTTCCACCACTTCCCTGAGCAGCCTGTTCCAATGCCTGACTACCTTCTCTGTGAAGAAATTTTTCCTAACATCCAGTCTAAACCTCCCCTGGTGCAGCTTGAAGCCATTGCCTCTTGTCCCTTGTTACTTGGGAGACTGACCCCACCTCACTACAACCTCTTTTCAGGTAGTTATAGAGAGTGATAAGTTGTAGAGAGCCTTCTCTTCTCCAGACTAAACAACCCCAGGTCCCTCAGGTATTCTTGATCAGACTTATTCTCCAGACTCTTCACCAGCTTCATTGCCGTTTTCTGGATCAGCTGATATTATTCATAATAGGCTCTTTGGGTGAGATTTCTTTTCTTCTTTGTCCTTATTCTTAAAAAGTCTGCCTCAGTATTTGAAATGGAGCTATTAGAATATCTAGAGTTTTGTATTTTGCTCTCTATACTGAATATATACATTCTTAATGCAGTGATGGGGAGAGGATAGTAGTTTTCTGTGGATTTTGGGTGTACTGCTGAACCCTCTGAGGTAAATGCCAAGACTACAATGTACAATATTTGCTATTCAGCTGCAGTTAAATGTTAGATTTTTTGGCTGGAATTTGCTCAGGAAGAAACCTCTGCTATGTTTCTCTGAAAATCCCAGCCTTTATGAATATTATTGAATATTTCTTTCATTATTCGAAGCAGTATGTTGAAGAAGACAGCAATTTGCTAACAGAAATTTGAACCTTTTCCAGCATCTCTTGATCCTTGGTTTCACCTGGAATAACTGTCAGAACTGGGTCTGTGGTTTTCAGCAACCCTAAATTAACTTTTCTTTGCATATGCTTGTATGGTATGCAGCCATGTCCCTGCGAATGTGTACTTAGTGTCCTGAATGCGTCTACACATGTTAAAGCAGATTTTTAGCATGTGTTGCTTACACGGAGAATTTAGACTCAGTAAGGAATGTTTTGTATGTGCTACTGGCAAGAAGCAGTGAGTTGTAAAGGCAGACATTTCCTGAAAATGCAAATGCCTTCAATGGAGCTTGCTGGGAAGGTCTTTCAGGACTGGAAAGACTGAAAATGGAAAGGTTCGTTTCAGAAATTTGTGTTGGCTATAGTGTAATGATTAAGGCTGTCTGGTGAGATGTAGAAAACATGCATTTATTGTAGTTCTCTGATAACTCAGCAAGAACTGAATAGCAGCTTCCTGAGACTAAGTTGCCTTACTGCTGAGCTGGACTCATGAATTGTTTCCTGATGGAGCATTTTAACCATGAAAGTTTCTAAACAGTCATTAAATCTAAAATGGTGATTTTTAGCATCCTGATACTAAAATTTGCATTAATAACTCTGAGCTAGATTTAATGAGAATTTAGCCCTGAACACCACCTGCCACTCTGTAGTGTGGGTTTTCTGCTGCTAAAGACACTTGGTAGGTTCTGTGACAGCCAGGGTCTAGCTTGTACTGAAGACTATTTAACCCATTACAAAAGCAGGACCACTTAGAATTATATAATCACAGGCTGGTTTGGGCAGGAAGGGACATTAAAACTCATCCCGTTCCAACTCCTTCCCACGGGCAGGGACACCTTCCACTAGACCAGATTGCTCCAAGCTGTGTCCAGCCTGGCCTTGGATACTGCCAGGGATGGGGCAGCCACAGCTTCTCTGGGCAACCTGTGCCAGTGCCTCATCACCCTCACGGGGAAGAAGGGACTTCAGCAGAACAGATTGAGAGGCTTCTCCTGGAACAGCTCATGGGAAACTTTCAAAGTTTAAGGCCATGCAATCTCTTTTTCTATTTCAGCATAAGTGGTGACTTGAAAACCTTGCTGATTCCTGCCACAATATAGTCTGTTTTGTATAAACTGGGGAATGATCATTCTCTCTTGGGATTTATATGCAGAGGAAAATTCATAAATTGAAAGAAATAGGAGCTAAAATTTTGTGGGGTAGAATTCTCCTTTGTGTTTCTAATTTGACAGTTCATTTAGGCTTCTGCATGGCTGGCATTTTTGTAAGTAGTCAGATGTAGGAACAGTTCTTGTCTCATAGGTCTAGCTGTACAAACTCTCCATGTCCTGATTACAAGCTTCTTGCTTGCCTTTGATCTTATTCCACTCTTTCAGTGTAAGGAAGTCTAGATACCTGTCTGGAGAGAGACAGAATGCACAGAAGCCGTGATGCACTCAAACTCTTCAGCATCAATTATTTGGGGACCAAGACTGTGGACCTCACCAATAGAAAGCATCTGCATTTTAGCATTTTAGGAGACCATAACTTTTTGACTGTACTTTGTTTAGATCAGGATGAATAAATCAAATTTAAGACAGTGTCAGTCCATTTAGACACTGCAATAACTAACTTTGAAGTCCATTTATGGATTTATTTTTAAGTTAGGTACTTTTGGAAATGCCACTGCCTCTTTCAAATCCATCTAAAATTACGTTCCCATGACATTTCATGAGTGGTAACATTTACAGCATTATAAAGCTTGAAAAACTTTAACTTTGCACATGTGGAATCTTCCAGAATTGTTTTATATGATGCACACAAAGATTTTTTTTTTTGAAAACAAATATATGTTTTGGCCCAAGTATTTTCTAGCTTTTCTTCCAATGAATCTTCCTACTGCTTATTTTAGTTTTGGGACACTCCACTGTATCATTAGTGGGAGGAGGAAATTTGCTGAGAATGACAAGCAATCATTCTCCACTACTGTATTTTACAGAATATTAATTAATAAGAAGCTTTAAATTATTACCTTGTCAGATTACAGTACATTCTGTATATTGTACATAATATGCAGAATAAAAGACAAAACTTGAGCTTAAAAGTAATTTCTAAACAACTATATTCAAAACTATGTGTTGCATGTAAATAGTTTGTAATAGTAAGGAGTTGATCATGCTTCATTATTAGTTTATGTAACAAACTAAGCTGTGTATAATCAGATCGCCACACTGCTCTTGATAGTTGTCATAGGTGGTACATAAAAAGGATAATTTCCAAAGACATTGTAAGCAGAATGTTTTCTCCCATTCCATTTATTTAGCCTCTAGTTTGGATGCAATATACTAATGAATCCTAAACTTGTCCTTTACCCTTGGCAGTGTCCTCATCATTCCTGGAAAGTAAGTCATGTCTATATTACAAAATGAAAGATGATTTTGATTCACTATTTAGTCCACCATCATGCAGTAGGAAGTACAAAGCCTCGCTGTTTTGACTAAGGAAAAGTGAGGTCTGGCTTATTAGTTACATCACAACCGTTACGTTTCGGACTTGTGTCTCTGAGGAAGTTGCTGCTGAGGAGCAGGTATGGAAATTTGATTTGTGATGAGAAGCTCTCTTCACTGACCCATCATCAAACAAAACACAATCTTCTTGCAGAGCTTTTCCTTCACTTGGCAGCTGATACAGCGGAAAGAAAACTTGAAGCTTTTGGTATTAGACACAGGTACAAGGTCGTACCTTCTTTTGTCAGTAGCTTAGATTAAAGTGTTTTTTCACAATCAGTGGTGCCAAGAGTTTGACACCTTTCCAATACTATATACTTTTCACAAGTTAAATGAATGTAACACAAATGTCCTGCTGGAACCAATAAACATAATTTTATGTCTTGGCAGAGCAGTAGTCAGACCTCGTTGCTCATTCAAGTATTGCAGTTGTGTGCTTGTCAAGAGAACTAGCCGAAAGGGGACTTTGCTGAATGCCAGCTCTTTGTTTCAAATCTCAGGATCTGAAAACTGTTCTCACCAGCTCATAGCAGTATGTTAGCTCGTGTATGGCTGGGTCACATTAAAGGGTACACAACCGCTATCCTTTGCCAAATCTTGAGTGCACATTTTTAAAGAATGCACATTCTCTGAAAAACTAAATTCTAGTTGAGATTTAATCTCAATTACTGTAAATTAGCAGGGAGTACCCTCCCTAAATTATTATTTCATAATATATGTATTTGAAAATATGAGCCAGGAAGAGTATTTTGGTTTTCATTTCATTTCTCCTTATGATATTTCATTTATGATATTTCATTTCATTTCTCCTTATGATACAGAAACCTCCTCGAGGCTATTGGCATATTATCTTTGACTGTCTAATGGTTCATGTTAGTAATCAGGGGGGGACACCAATATTTAAAAGATGCAGTTGTAAAGCAATCTGGAAAGTAAACTAAGCAGTGTGTGAGTGATTACGCATTTACATTACTTAAAAGCCAACTCTTTAGCCATCTCCTTTGTTTTTCACTACCTGAGTATTCCATTGCTGTTAATAACACAGTAAGTAGGATACTGTAAATATGCAGAATTTGAACTTAATAGAACTAATGAACTGCCAAACCAAACAAATGTTTGCAAATTGATAGAGCAGTCTGCAATTAGTTTACGCATTTCTGGGTGAAAGTCTCTAATACGTAGAAGCTGATGACTATGTCAAAGCTTGAAACTTTATTTGCATGTTCACAGTGGTTAGTTAGGTATGTGAGTAAGTAATGTTAACTAATTTAAACATGGGTTATTTCTCGTGTGGTTGCTTTTCGTTTTTCTTGTGGTCTGTTTAGTCACTTACTTTGCTTAATCTAAAATATAGATTTTTGCATTCCCAGAGGGAGAGACTGTTGCTTGAAAGTGCATAATAAAAAGGGATTCTCAGGCCAGTGGAGCTTCTTACTATTACCATGTTGTGTAACAATCAGTGGGTAAATGAAGGAAAGAATTGGCTGAATCAAAGCAGAGGTGGAGGAGTCTATCCTGCCTCAATGGCATTTCTTCTTGTTTGTAAGACAGTGACTTTAAAACTGATCAATTTTGCAACTTCAGTGAAAGTTAAAGGAACTGGATAACATGATTTAGTTGATTTATTTTCCTCAATTGCAAACAGACTATTAGAGGAATGTGTTTAGAAAAAGGTCAGCAGGAAAATGGCAGGAGTTTATGGCTGAGAACCTCTGCTGTCTTCTGCTGCTTACACATCAGAGACAGAAGCTTCACTGTACTTTAAACCTCAACAGGAATGAAGCAAGTTTTACAGCAACGTCTCAAAGAAAGACTGTGTAATGGAGGAAGGAAAGTGAACATTTTGTGTAAAGCAGAAAACAAGGAACTGTCTGGAGGAGGTTTTAGTTTATAGGAGAAAATTGAGATGCATCATTGTGTGTGTTGGACAAGGACACCCAGCTGCAGATCCATAGGAGTCACATTGTGGCAGAAGCACAACTGGGAGAAAGTATGGAGGAATTGGAGAGTCAGAAGAAACATATGCAACACAGAAGGTCATCATATGCCATAGTGTCCATGGGCATGTCCTTGTCCTTGCACCACCCTGAGACGTGTGAGCATTCATCTAAAATCTGGATTTACTTGAAAAAATCTAGGATTTGCAGGAATCTAGCAACCTGGTTGGCACTACCCAAATGCTAAACTCTTGAGTACTAATATTTTCTACAGTTCACTGCATAAGCCCTGCATGTCAGATATACTGTGTGGGCAGCTTATGCATGAACAGTAAATCTGATGCTTTCCCAAAGGAATTACTCCACTGCACATGTTCACGCCTATTTGTCCAGAAACAGAGTAATGTCAGCAATGGACTTGATAGCCAGAACCTGAAGGAGAGAGAAATCTGCAACATAGGCAGAATTCAAATGGGCTGTATCACTTTGCTTTCATTAATTACTGATGGGGAAGGAGAGGTAGAAGGTGTGGGGAAGGAGTACAAAGAGGTTGGTATGAAAGGGACCATGAGGCTTTCACATCAAGTGCTGCAAGGCATGAGTATGTCAGAAACTGACATACGGGTACAGTGTTAGTCAATAAGTTATTACTACAAGTCATTTTCTGATATTAATTTTCTTAAATCTGTGAATGAACACAAGAAACTGCAAATTATTTTACCAGAATGAAAAAAAAGGTCATCCCCTCCCCCCAAAAAAAACCAACCTGAAACAAGAAAATCAGACAAAAAAATATAAAAAATCGGAGAAACACAGACTGGTTTGGGCAGGAAGGGACCTTAAAGCTCATCCAGTTCCAACCCCCTGCCATGGGCAGGGACACCTTACACTAGATCAGGTTGCTCCAAGCCCATCCAACCTGGCCTTGAGCACTGCCAGGGATGGGGCAGCCACAGCTTCTCTGGACAACCTCTGCCAGGGACTCACCACCCTCACAGGGAAGAACTTCTGCCTAAGAGCTCATCTCAATCTCCCCTCTGTCGGGTTAAAGCCATTCCCCCTTGTCCTGTCCCTACAGGCCCTTGTCCAAAGCCCCTCTCCAGCTTTCTTATAGTCCCTTTAGGCAGCGGAGCTGCTCTGAGGTCTCCCAGAGCCTTCTTTTCTCCAGGCTGAACAAGCCCAGCTCTCTCAGCCTGTCTTCAGAGCAGAGCTGCTCCAGTTTAGATGCCATGTAGGACATTGTTGAACTCCTTGTACAAGTCCAAATAGATGACGTCAGTCACTCTTCCCATACTGTAGAAGGCCACCGGATTCGTCAGGCACTCCTTTTCTGTGGCTGGATTTACAAAATGCAGACTTTTCCTGATATGAGCTGTATATTTCATGGTGTTATGTGATATATGAACGCTAATTGTACAACCTTGTGATACACACACTTATTGAAAGCATAGGTGTTTCCATCATGTCAGGGGAATGCTTTTGCCTTTCAGTCATTTTCCAAATGGTGGGAGGAGCATATAGTGCTGATTTCAAAGTTCCTTGTAAAGTTCTGTGTGATCTCTTCTACCCAAGTTGAACCCACATGAGAAAAGGGCTGATGGTTTTTCAAAACGGCTGATCATTTAAGCTAGCTTGATCACATTTTCTAGCAGAAAGTCTCATTATGGCATTCAGTGATGTGAAAAACTAAGCTTTTGTGCCTTTTTGGAAACTGGTTTAAAACTCAAGTGTTATAAAATAGAAAGTTGAAATTGATGTAACAAACCTTGTATGTGCTGCTACTACAATAGCAAAATAGTGTGTTCAGCACATAACGCTGCCTGACAGTGTTCTGCAGGAGCACAATGCATGCCTGCTGGATCAGATGCAGACAGATACATGCTAAACGTGCCCATGCTATGAGCTGCCATATTACAAGCCAGTGCTTTTCAAAGGCTTAGAAATGTTAGCATAAGGCTAAATTAATTCTGCTGTGGAGCATATCAAGAAGACTGCCCAGTGTACAGTCCTCCTTCAAAGGCCAATGGGATGGGTTTTTTCAGTTTTTAATGAGGTTGTTAACACTGATCCCTGAACAAAGCAGTCCTATTTCCTTTTCTTTTTTTCCAGGGAGCTTGAAAACAGCAGATTTCCTGTACAACTTTCCTTCCAACATATGAGATGTGATTTGCAGCAGTCTGATCTGCCATGGCTACTGCCTGCAGAGTTTCTATGGTAACAGGATGTCTAACACAGCTTAGTTGCACTTATCCAAGGTCTTTTGCATGTCTTAGGAAACCTGTACTTGTACAACTACAAAGTTAGATTCAATTTAGAGAGTTAAAACAAGTTTGGGTATAAAAAAGTCAGAATCATAGCTTAAATTATGTACTCTTTCCATTAGCAAAGTTCTGGTCGTCTCATCTGGCTAGTTGAAAGAGACGGGATTAATGGGCAATTTTTTTCCTGTCACTTTCCAGGAGACATGTTGTCCTCAATTAAATAATGAATTTTGTTATGAAATACTTTCAGGAAAATACCTTTGACATTCCTTTTTTTTCACATCAAAAACCTTTTAAAAAATGAACTCAGAGATAAAGATTATTTTCAAATAAATTAAATCTTCAAGTAAATAAAATAACGTTTTTTTTTTTAATTAGATCTTCAAATAAATTAGATTTTCATTATGACACAGATCTAGTGGGTCTGTAGGACCCATGCTCAGAAAACGTGAAGTATAAAGTGGGTTTAAAAGTTGGACAAATTCAAGATGGAACCTTGTGTTTTCAGGGGGCTGTATGCTTGGAAGAAGGAGAATGACGAAGAGAATGTCTCTAAACCCAGCAGTGGAAGTTGTCAGAAGTTTGAATGATATAATAAACACAGTACAAGAGATCAACAAAAAGAGAGAAATGTCTGCACACAGTTTTTGCATTGATGCATTTTTTTTATGTAGCCTTTCAGGTTCTGCAGTGCTGCAATACTGAAAAGATCGATACTCTCAGAATTATTACATTCCTTTAACACAAAGGCATACTCCTTCCCTAACTGTTGGGACTGAAATCGATCCTAGATCACATACAGCAGAGAGATGCATTGTGGAAAGAATGCTGGTCTGGTTTTTAGCTTTTTCCCCTTGTCTCTCTCCAGTCTATCTGAGGGGTATCTGTCAAATGGGCAGTACTGAATTCTCAGCCACCATAAGTGATACAAGACTCTGGTTCCTATTTGTGTATGCCCTAACTCCTGGGCATCACAGTTTCATTCTGACTTCTCATCACTCTAGTGTATGGCAAATCTGTCTTTTTCCTTTTTTAAGCTGTCTTTCTCCTTGCCTCCTCACTACATCCATGGCTATGACCTTTCTGTGCTTCTGAACTGATTCTCTGCTCAGTTCTTAAGGGTGCTATGGAAAGAAAGACTGCCTTTTTATCCTGCACTCTTGGCTATAGAGGCTTTTCTGTGTATGATGCTCATGTTCCATTGGTTACCATGGGGGAGGAAGCAGAAAAGGAACTTAAAAAAAAAGCAGTTTCTTTTTAGATACATCTTGCCAGCAACAAGAGCAGTTAGCAAGGAAGACAGCATCATTCCTACATTACTTATTAGCAGGATCCCTTTTTAAAGTAATTGATTGTTACTAGTGTTTTAACAGATCTTGTAGAATTATCCTTCTGTGCAGAAGGCACGCATAAGTTATCTGTATGTGGTCTTGGTGCATAAAAACTTTGTTCTGAGTAGTTTCCATCATTTTGACTGTAAGTAGGTGACAAAGTAAACTGAACATATGTACCTGAGTGTTTTCCTAGATAGAGAGTTTATACCTGAGTGTTGTCCTACCTATCAGGATTGGATAGTGACTTGTCTGTTATGGTATGGGATTAACCATGGTCATGGACTACGGTAATTTTTTGTTTTCTGAAAGAAATATTAATGTCCTTTTATTCTGCAAAACCTTTCTCCCTGCTTTAGAATAAAAGCAAAATGTAAAATCTGAGTACTGTAAACAAATAATTATGTTCAGAAATAGAAGTATACAGAAACAAACAGATATTGAAACTGCATTCTGAATAATTTCACTAAAATAAGGTAAATATGTTTATTGTAGTATATGTTCACACCTTCTAGAAAAATTGCCTTTAACCTGAATTCTACAGTAATAACTACATCAGTGTTCTGCAGAAGTTTAGCTTTTAGAAGTTTAATTGCCCCCATTTCTCATATGGGGCAATTAAAAAAGCCATTTCAAAACCCCTGTGAAGTTGACTTTCTTATGGTATATCTTCATTTAGTTGAAAATTGAATTAAAATTCAAGAAAATCTCCAGTCCCAATGAATCAAACTCCAAGGCCATCGTTTGTTTGTTTCTAAGTGCATTTCTTAGTTATTTTTCATCTGGAAATCAGTGAGAAAGAGCATGTCAAATGAAAGGACACATTTCATATTGTGATAAATCTTTCTGATGAAGATCAAAAAAGGCCATCTGCCATTTCGGCTTTCAGAAATGGGATTTCTGTCAATCATCATACAACAGATGGGTTCTTGTGATCTTGTGTTTCTTCTGTTGGGATAAAGTGGATGTACTGCAAATAGGCAAGTTTGATTTATCTCTAATAAAACGGTAAGAAACAGTCTGAAACAAATTATTTTCTACTATAGTTTGCACTGGTGATATGTAAGAGTAGTATTGATATTATTCTTCAACTAACCATAGGAGGAAGGGAAAGATTTCCTGAAGTACTGGTGTGGCTGTACTGCTGTATAACCTGTCAAACCTGTTGTTGTTTTGAGATCATACACTGCTGGTTGCTGGTTTCTTGTCTGAAAGAAAGGAGAGTAATGCATTGCATCTGCGATAGACACAAAAGTTGTATTTAGTTTCTATGCTCAAATGCTACAGATATGTAAGAATTTGTTTTTTTCCTTTATGCACATTCCCAAATATGTTACTGGCTTTTCCAGATTTTGCACTTGTTCATGGGTGCAGTTCCAAAACATTGGGTATGCCTACATTGGAGATGTCGTAGGTACTTGCCCAAACAACCCCACACACCCTGTCATTCGTAACTATCAAGCCACAGGACAGATCTCTATGTGGTATTCTTAAATCGTTGTTTAACTTTAAATGAGAGATGAACCATATTCAGAAGACATAGCAATAGAAACATGCTGGCTTGAACTAGATATTAGAAATTCTCAAAAGCTATTGTAATTAACCTGGAAGAGAAAAGGGAGAAGGGAGGTGTCTCTCCCAAGTATTGGATCTCTGTGGAGAAATGTTTAAAGGTATAATAATTAATTGTTTCTGATAGATGGATCCCGAAGTACAGAGATGATGGCAAGGCTGAGTACAAGTACCAGATAAGTTTCACAACCAGCAATTCTATCATATTATAAACCACTGTTATACAGCACAAGAAGATAACCTTAACCCAGTTCCCATAGGTGAAAACCAGCAGAACAGGGAACATCACAGACAGCAAGTAAGATGCTACATATTGCAACTTTAAGAACAAGCACACCAACTTTGAAGGCAAATATATCATTGTGACCAGCAACTACTAACCTAATATAACGAATGCTTATAACAAATTTATTCTATCAAGTTCTAGTCAGATTTCTCATTAGCTCAACCCATTGAGACCCATGTTGGGTGTCAAAAAAGACTGTCATGGTTTAACTCCAGCCTGCACATAAGCACCATGCAACTGCTCGCTCACACTCCCCCTGGTTGGGTGGGGAGGACAATCAGAAAAAAACAAATGTAAAATCCCCGTGAGCTTAGATAAGTACAGTTAAGTAAAACAGTAAAAAAATAAAACCCCCTACCACTACTACTACTACTACTAATGATGTAATGGAAAGGGACATAGCAAAAGAGAGAGGAATAAAACCCAAGAATGACAAGTGATGCCCAGCATCATTACTCACCCTTTTATGACCAATGCCCAGCCCATGCCTGAGCAGTGGCTGGCACATCTTGGCCAGCACCCCACAGTTTATATACTGGGCATGATGCAATGTGGTATGGAATACCCCTTTGGCTAGATTGAGTCAGGTGTCCTGTCTCTGCTTCGTCCCGCCTTCCCATTCTTCTCCTCACTGGCAGAACACGGAAGACTGAAGTATCCTTTATCAGGGTAAGCACTACTGAGCAGCAACCAGAACATTGGTGTGTTATTCTCAGACTAAATCCTGGAGAAGAGAAGGTTCTGGGGGATCTAAGTCATATATATAAATACCTGATATGTAGTGGTAAGGAAAGTGGTATAAAGACTGTTTCCAATGGTTCCAGTAACAGGACAAGAAACAATGGACGCAAATTGAAATACGTGGGATTCCACCTAAAGATAACAAAAATTTGCTATTTTGAAGCAAAGTGCAAGAATTTTCCCAGAGAAACAGGAAGGTCCTCTTCCTTAGTGTGATAAACACATAAATGTACATATTCAGAATCCATGTGGACAAGGTCCTGGAAAAGCTGCTCTAGTTCAGACTGCTTTGAGTATCAAAGCAGTCTGACAATCTCCAAAGCACCTTTCAACCTCAGGAACTCTGTGATTAAAAATTATCTTTCCAATTCCCTAAGTGATTTTGTCCCTTATCTGAAAGGGGTTTTGTTGTTAATTTGTAATTACTTTCTTTTTTTTATGGATGCTGAAGGCAAATAAAACATTTCAGTCCTAAGATGTTTGCTAGAAAAAGTTCTAGTTGCTTGGTGCTCCCTGTCTTTCTTTTTTTAAGAGAAATTTGAAGTAATTTATTATGTAGGCTATGCATACATTGTCACATAGCACGTATAAGTAGGTCTGTAAAGAAAATTAGATGATGCTGAGACTGTATTTTATGAGTCTTTCTTCAGACAAGGCCCTGTGTTTCCTCTTGGACTGGATGCCCATTAGCAGTTGAATTAACTTTAGTGCATTCCTAAATGCCATATTTTGATTTCCTTTCATCTGAAAATAAGCTTTAATGTGACTAATGCATCATAAAAACAAAACATGGAAAGGGAAACTAATTAGGATATTGGCTTCAGAACTGCACTTCTGGTCTTTCTGAACTAAAATGCTAATCTGGAAGCACCATCGCTTGCCCTTTCCCTAACCCCTTCAGAGTACCAGAGTGCGGTTCTGTTTTATGGTCTGATTGTCACTATTCCCCTCTAACAACTATATAGTCAACACATGACACAACTATACAGTCAACACATCTGTAGTCCACATTCAGAGGAAAGGTACGAACCTGTATTTTGTGAAATTTAAGGAGGTTGGAATCCTGGAAGCTCCTAAATAAACTTCTTTAGGTGTCCAGGGTTTGCTTACCTCACCAGCATCCATTTGGAAAGGAAACATCTTACCAGCACTTTCCTTCCTGTATCAGAGGAATAGTAGAGGAGACAAAGAGTTTACATAAGCCAAAAGTTGGAAGAACCTGGTTAATACCTTGTGTGTGTACGCGTGCTTACGTAAGAGACAGGAGCTGCTTAGTGAAAGGACAGATGGTGACACAGATTTTAATAGGAACCTGAAGACAAAACATGAAGAATGCCACATCTGTGTAAGTGAGTTAAATGTACCCTGGAAAATGTCCTGGTTCTGGGGGCAAAAGTCATGGAATTGCTCACATCATTGTTAGGAAATTGGTTTAGTCTCTAAAACAGGATTGCCTCACATAAACTGTCTCCTAGGCAGACTGACCTTTGTCTGTGGAACATTCCTGAGAGTAGTTTGGAAGGTACCTTGTGTCATTAGCTGTGCTACAGCACTCATGATAAATATTACCATGAATTGTTTCATTTCCTAATACAAATGTATCAAACTAGAGGAAAAGAAGATGGTCTGTACATCTGGGATAATGTCAGTGTATACTTCTTTCTTGACTTGACTGTTCAGTATTTTCTTTGTGTCTTCTTATAGTTTTCAGTTCTAACCAGATCCTATTGTAATGTTTAGTTGAGTTTTGGTTTTCCTGTAGCTGTAGAGAGGAAAAGAGGGAAAGTGAACATGTATAAGCATGGTGTTCATGACATTTTAATTACAGATGCCAATGGCCTCTGTTGAAGTTGGACATATTGTATGTTTTTTGCACATCGTGGAATTAGGTGATAAGTAGAGCATATTACATTGTCATAATATCTACCGTATTGCCCTTTTTTTTGGATTGTAAAATCTGAATTATCTATCTCAGTAATGTAATAACCCTAAAAAAGCTGTTACAACAATTGCTTTAGTGTTGCAAATCATGGAATATTGCTCTGAATAGTGGTTTGGGAATTGTTAATTAATCATCTCACTTATTTAGCTCTCCATCTTCTTCCATGTTTACAGTTCAGAGGTGCTCCAATGTAGAGGGAATAATTTTCTCTTTTTTTTTTTTTTAATAGGTCTATCCTGAGTTTTAGAGAGGAACTGACTGTTTGAAAGTCTTATTTCTGGAAAAGTATCCTTGAGTTCACTTCTGTTATTCTAAGGCTATATAAGTGTGTAATAACATCAGGTATAGACCAAATTCCTTTATTCCTTAAAGAAAAAAACTTTTAATTAAAGGGGAAAACACTGTGTGATTTATTATTTCATTTGAAGTTAATTTTCACACATTTTTGATAGTAAAATTAAATACGTGTCTTTGTGAATTAATGACTTGAAAAAATAATTAGATTGATTTCTTAATAATTTGGCATTTCCTGAGTCTTAGGATGATACTTATCACACAATTCTTATAGCTTTGAATTCACTGAATAAAGTGTTTTCAATGATTTACCACTCCTAAACTGTAAAGAAAAAAAAAAAAATGTAAATAGTAATATGAATTATGGCACCCTTTAACTAATAAAATATCCCCCTCCCCCAAATCCATGTTATAGACTGCACAGAGACATTTATTCCAGCCGCTGTTCCATTAAAAATAATAGAAACATTTCTTATTTCATTGGTGTACTTTAGTTGATGCATTACATTTACATGTATATATAAAAGTACAGTCATTTCCTCAGAAAAAGCACACATGGCGTATCCCTAACAGGTTGAAAAATAAGTAAATTAGACTTAATTCAGGGAGACTAAGGTATCTTTACTTATGCTATTTTGGAAAGTTGGAGGTGAAAAAGTGTGTAGGTTAATTGCATTTTCTGGTATCTCTTCTTTCTGAGAATTAAACAACTTGAAAGCTGGAGTAGTCTACTTGGAGTAGCCTGGATTTGTTTTCTTACTTGTTTTAGTGGGGAAGATAATTTTAAAAGATTAAACTAAGGGTTTTCTGTTCCCTAGTTATCTACATGCAGTTATGGTTTCTCACATTTTATTGTTTTAACTTATATACTGTAGGATAGACACAAACCATTGCCAGTGAGTTGAATATCTGTGAGTTGTTATCAGCACCTGTTCATAAAAACTGAATTTGTGTTGTCAGTGTTTGATTAGGTTCAGTAAGAACATGCATACTGTTGAAGTACGTAATTTCAAAGTTAGATCAACACTCAGCCCTTTTGAGAATCCCTCTTACAGTAGAGATCATTTGCTTTCATTAACTCACTAAATAAACATAACAGTTAAAATCAAATTGCTTTGGAAGAAGTGATGTTTACAGAATTTAGAATTCATTCTCTTGAATATCGTCTGTTTAAAAGTAACTATTTCCCATTTTGGTCTCTATGTAATAGAGTAGGAAATGTATATTAGGATGCTTATGAAAAATGAATAAACACTTATAAGAAGGCAACTGACATAGAATGGTTTGTGTTGGAAGAAACCTTAAAGCTTAAAAACTTTAAATTTTTTCTAATATCTAATCATTAACTAATCTGTTCATTTACTTATATGTTGCAGAACTTGCAAGATATTTGCCTTTTCCTATGTACTGAATATTAATTATGCTTGCTTCCTCCTGTTCAATTCAAACATCCTGCCTGCTCTACGCAATGTTGTATCTTAAAACATAATGGATTCACAAAGTCTGGGGCAAGAAGAGGTTGTTAACTCACATATTCTCAGCTTCTGTGTATATCACAGGCCATCGGATTTAACTTATTTTTCTCTATGTTGAAAACAGGAAATCACACTTTTGGGTTAAGTGATCTTCTTGGGAGCCGTAAAGTTTTGGACTAAGGGTATCTGAAAGAGGAGACCTGCTGACAGTATTCAGCATCCGCTACTGAACTGAACACTACTTCCTGGAAAATCTTTGTAGAAACACGTGAATTGTGAGATTCTTTCCCTTTTTGAATTGCATTTTTAATTGTTACCCTCTTGGGACTCCTACAGCCTTTGTTCACCAAGTTTATACGGACTGATACCCAATTAAGCATCCTATTGCAATTCTGCTCATATACTTCCTTCTTAGAAAAACTGATGCAAGTTATAATATTCCAGAATTTCCCCAGGAATCCAGGATTTAAGAAACAAGTCAGCTGATGAGCTTGTCGCACTAAATGGTTGAAACTGGGGTGCGTTTGCTGAATGACAACTATGGAAAGATAATGAATAACTAACAATTCTGAGGTATTCAATAAAATAGCCATTCTATTAAAGACATGGGATATGTCATAATCTTCTGTTGCTGGTTCAGTATGTGGCATGGCCTTCTGGTCCTTCTAGTCATGAAGGTTTTTGGAATGGAAGATTTTAAAAAAAATCTTGTTTAAGATGCTTGTGCTGTATAACCCCTGCATCTTCTACCCTCTGCCACCCCCCCCCCCCAAAATAAATCCTAAAACCCCCTTATTTCCTATATGTGGTATTATTTTATATGTATAAGCAATGAGATACAGAAGAATGTGGTCATATAGAGTGTCAGCATACTTTATATGATGCCTGACTTACCTGGGTTTAGCAGTAGCAGTCATTTTTTCTCCTTCTTAGTAGCTGGTGCAGTGCTGTGTTTTTTACTTTTGCCTGGGAATGGTGCTGATAACACCGATGTTTTTAGTTACTGCTCAAATGTTTGGTCTGGCCAAGGACTTTCTGAGCCTCATACTCTGCCAGGGAGGAGGGGAAGCCGGGAAGAAGCAGAGACAGGACACCTGACCCAAACTGACGAAAGAAGTATTCCATACCACAGCACGTCATGCCCAGGATGTAAAGAAGAGTTACCCGGAAGGGCTAGGTCACTGCAGGGTTGGACTAGATATCAGTCAGTGCTCGGTCAGGCAGGGTGGAGCGATTTGTCGGCTGGCGGGTGGTGAGGTGCTGTATTCTCTTCCCTTGTTATTTCTTTTATCATTATTATGATTGGTGGTAGCAGTAGTGATTTGTGTTATACCTTAGTTACTAAGCTGTTCTTATCTCAACCCGTGGGAGTTGCATTCTCTTGATTCTCCTCCCCATCCCTCCAGGACCAGGGGGAGGGCAAGAAAGGGGGAAGTGAGTGAACGAGCTGTGTGGCTCGGTTTAAACCACAACACTGACTCGGTGATTTTTCAGCATGGCATCTAAAACATACCTTGAAAGCTATCTAAGCTGTCATTTCCTGTACTAGAAAAATAGATATTCTACCTTTGTGTCTATTCAGATACTTTAATGGGTTTACCAAGATGTTGTTTACAGCCTGCAGATGTTCTTAATTTATCTCAATGAATCATAAAGTCATAGGATAACTAGGGTTGGAAAGGACCTTAAGGTCATCTATTTCCAACCCCACTGCCATGGACAGGGAGATCTTGCACTAGACCATGTCCCCTAAGACTATGTCCATCCTGGCCTTGAACACTGTCAAGGATGGGGTATTTACTACTTCTTTGGGCAGCCTATTCCAGTGCCTCACCACCCTCCCAGTAAAGAACTTTTTCCTTATATCTAACCTGAACTTCCCTTGTTTCAGTTTAAACCTGTCCTAGGTTCAGCAGTAGCAGTCATGTTTCTCCTTCGTGGTAGCTGATGCAGTGCTGTGTTTTGACTTCCAGCCTGGGAACAGTGCTGGTGATACCAATGTTTTCAGTTGTTGCTAAGTGATGTTTACCCTGACCAAGGACTTTGTGAGGCTCATGCTCTGCCAGGGAGGAGGAGAAGCCAGGAGGAAGCAGAGATGGGACACCTGACCCAGGCTAGCCAAAGAGGTATTCCATACCACAGCATGTCATGCCTGGGGTGGGGGGTAACTGGGAGTTACCCAGAAGGACACGGGCTTCGGGGTGGGTCTCGTTTCTTGGCCGGTGGTATTGTATTCTCTTCCCTTGTTATTTTCTCTTATCATTGTTGTCGTTGGTAGTAGCGGTGGTGATTTGTGTTGTACATTGGTTGCTGGACTGTTCTTGTCTCAACCATTGGGAGTTGCACTCTTTCGATCCTCCTCCCCGTTCCTCTGGGAGCCGGGAAGGGGAGAGCCCCGGGGGGGGGGCGGGGGGGGCCTCGATTGTTCTCAGCCCGGCACCACTCACTGGGAGTGAGTGAACAAGCTGTCTGGCTAGGGTTTAAACCACGACAAACCCATTACCAGCTTTTAAGAATACACGGCTCCTGTATGAGTTAGAGCAGTATCCAAATTCTGATACCGTTGTTATAATAATGCTTCAACTTCCTTTCATTTTCCATCATGTCAGGTAGTTGGAGAGTTAAAATGATCCTCTTCCTTAGAGCTTTTAAGTTGGAGAACATTTGCTCCTTTTCCTGCAAAGAAGTACATATGCACATTTTAGTATGCTTTTAAAAATCCTAAGGTCAACTCCAAGCAAACTAGATATAAAATAACATAAGTAGACTTTGTCCTCTAGAGCTTTGATTTTGATATTCTCTCTGCTTGCTCACATTCTTCTGCATGCCCTTTGGCTGCAGAGCTCACATCATTGGACGGTAAGTAAATGGTCAATATTACAAAAAAATTAACATTTCATGTAATTCACCTAACTCTGTTGACTAGATCAACTTGCAGGGCCCTGGGACACTTTTCACTTATCAAGGGTTTCTTTTGTGAGCTCTTAAGACTGAATGCATTTGTGTTCACCACAGGCAATAAACTCTGGTGGTTATTTAACACTGCATTTACTTTATCAGGTTCATACTGATTGAGATGTGAGCTTTGTGCCTGAATGCAACAGTGTGCTCATTACTGTAAGTAGTACTGCAGCAATGTGGCTCATGAGTGCTGAGCTTCAGAATTTTTTAATGTCAAGTAAGAAAGAAGTACCTTCCTATACAAAAAAAAAAAAAATACAACCTTACTGGGAAAAAGAAGGAATCAAATTCTACTCAGAAATGGAAGCCTGCAGTAAAGCTTATCTTTTTTTTCAACAACAATCACTTTAGACCTTTCTGAAACATGCTGGTCAATATATAGGAACTAAATTATACATGGAATAATTGGAAAGGATCTTGGAGGAGTGACTACCCATAAAGGTAATGAAAATTCCCTGCAGCTGCTTAAAAATAAAGCTTAGAAATTCTTTTTATAGATTCTAATCTTACTGTTTGCTAAGAAAATCACTACATTCAGGTGGATGTACTTCTTAAATTTTTTGTTAGGTCATCATCAAAATGATGCAGGCAAATTATAGAAAATCAGTAGTATCTCCGACCACAATTTAAGAACTGTCATATTAAATATCCAGTTTGGATTTTCAGATGTAGTTTGAATCAAACTCCTTTTCTTATATGTCAAAACCCAGTGTACTCTTTTTGTTCATCTTAAATGCTTTAATTATCCTTTCATGATAATACCACAGTAGATCCCTTTTTGAATGAGAAGGGCATTAGCTTTTAGCTAAACCTAAATTTATAGTTTTATCTGAAACCTTGTTAAATTGTAAGAAAGAAAAAATGGGTTACTGCAGGTAGCAGCAATGCAATGCCTTCCATGCCCTTGCAAAAAATCCCGACATACCAGATATCTAACACAGTGGTTAAATAGGTTGTTAAATTGTTGCCCAATTATTCCTCTACAGCTTTAATGACCACAGAAAAGTTATTAACCTCTATTGATTTTTCATGAAATGCAAATAGTTCCAATTGAAAAAATATTTCATTTTCCAAATTCTTATCAAGAACAGACACAGCTCACAACACTGATTTGTTTTAATTAACAAAAGAGTGATTTCTGGACTGGGCAATAGCAACTGTTGGATAATTTTTGCTTTTTGTTCCTTTCTTTGTATGATGGTTTCAAAACCAAAAAAAAAAAAAGAAAAAGAGGGGGATTAGAAAGACAAACCTCTTCCCTGAAAATCATGTTTAGGAGAAGATTGTCATTGTCCAACTTCTCTAAAGAAGTTTCACGTGTATACAATTTTCTTTAAAGGTGATCTATTTCAGAACTTCTTAGAAGTCAAAGAAACATCTTGTTTTCTTCCTGGAGTGATTTCCTTAAATATTTGCATCCTCTGAAATAGTACTTGAGACCTTATACAGAACATATAATGGAAAATTTCATGATACTTTAACATTTACGATAATTCAGCTTTCAGAAGGATAGAATTTGGATTCTTTTTAGGATTTGTTATTGCTGTTGTTTGGTTGTTTTTTTGTTCCAAAGTGATCTTTAGCTGTCTTTTTTTTTTTTTTCTTCTGTTGAGGTCTCAAAAAAACATGCTTCAAAAACATGTATGTTTTTGGATTGTTGTGATATGGCAGGTTATCCATTTGTCAAACACAAGGACAAAGCACTTCTTTAAAACTAACTAACTGGAAAAAACAGCGTTTTGCTAGAATGATGATTGAACATCGTGACTGAAACAAATACTTGTTAAGACTTGGTAGTCTATATATCAAAGTCAGCACAGAAAATTAGTATTGCAGTTATTTGCTGATCTGCATTAGGATTAAATTAATGATTAAATTAAGATTAAATTAATAAAATTATCTCTATGCAAAAAAAAACATTATCATATACCTGTTGTTACTGTATTATTATATGCCTATTCTTACTGATTATCATACAACAGATCTTACTGATTATCATATAACTATTCTTACTGTATTGCTGAGAGCTATTTTAGTCTATGTAAATCTGATTTGACAGATTTAAATACATGTTGTTATAAGGCACTCTATTGCAAAGGTGTTCTTTCTTGAATTTAGAGAAGCTATTTTGCAAATCTGATATGTATGTTAATGAGAAATTAGGGGAAAAAAGAAACATGGAATTACATGTAAGGGTTACTTAGAACAAGGCAGCTACCATTAAAAGTAAGGCTAACATATTAATCTTCCTTCCAAACTGTTAAAGTTTTACAATATGTAGCTATGCATTCCCAGAAACAGTAATATGTTATGGAAGATGAGGCAAGGCTTTGGGTTTTAATGGTATGAGCTAGACAGTCTGAGATTAAGGTAGTCCCCTAGATCCAGCAAGACTGGGAACTCAAGTTAGCCAGGTGCCACTTGCATGGTATTTCCTATAAAACAGGGAGCCTTACCTCTGTATGAGCTTTGCTGAGGTGTCTAACATCAGAAAGGTCTTTAAAGCTCGTTTGGAAATATAGTGGCCTGAAGAAGTGTTTTGGCTTGACAGAAATACAGGCACAGCAAATCTAGGTTTAAAAGACTTCCTGACAGAAGTGGACTGCGCTGTAGATACATTGATAGCTATTACATAAACAGGTTTCAGTGACCCTGCTTGTTGATTAGGAATTAAAATAAATACACAGTTATGTTGTATTGTTCTTGGTTAACAATACTACTTAATGTTAAATTTCAATAATACAGACACGGTAATGGAAAAATACTTACTGAGATAGGTTTTACCAAGTGATTTCGGTAGCTAATAGAATTAAATTTTAATGCACTAATTAATATGGCAAAGAACTGCTTAGCAAGGAAATAGGCAAAGAAGATATAATATGTGCTTTGTGTTGTGGAGAATTTCCTAGGTGTGATGTTTCTGAGCACTGACTTTCCTACTTCTGCTAGCTTGCTTAGCAAAACAGCTTCATAAGAAAAAACAAAAGAAGTCCTAAGGACATTTTCTTCTGATGTTTGCAAAATAAATCCGACTTGTAAAGATTTTGGTATGAAATTATCAATACCTATCAATTGAACCCTGTACTAATTTCACTCTGTTCTCAGCTCTTTGTCTTTTTTATGTGTCCTGGGTTATTTTTGTTTCTCTTCACTGGACTAAATGTGCCAATTTGCTTTTTATTTACTAAAAATTATACCATTCCATAAAAATTCTGATTGCAATGTATACAGGAGATGGTTTTTATTGGATGATACCTTTTTGATAAAGACATCTGAAAAATTCATTCCTCCCCAGTGAAGAATCCTGGTAAACACTGAGGTTCAGCATGTGCAGTGCAGCCAAAGCCCTGGCTGATCACTGGGAAGAAAGTACGCAAGAGGAAAATATTCAAAACTGGATGACACCATACTTAGAGCTTCCTCAGAGTAACTTAAGAACAAGCACAGAATCATTGATGCAACAAAGGCTGAAGTTAAAGTTCAGTAGAGTTTCATTACTCTTAAGCCTAGGTGTTGCCTGTTACAAATATTTTTATAACTTTCTTTTACAATTCTATAGCATTAAAAAAAAAAAAAAAGCCTTCAGCTTTCAGTCACAAAAATCTCCCTTTATTTATACTTGAAGAAAGCTTCTGAATCTTAAAAATTGCCTTATGATAGCTATGTCTGAAAAAATACATGAGAGGGAGGCATAGAGGTGCAATACCTTACATGCCTAATGTTGTAGTGTCAAATGTATATTATCAAGAACAACCCTTTAACCATTTACAAGGGAAGGAAATGCCTCAAAGACAGGCTAATGGCAGTCAGGCTGTATACAATATTAGTCAGAATATGAAACTGCAGCAGTAATAACGGTATTACTAGCATGCAAGCACAGTAACTTTCCTCAATAAGCTAGAGAATGAATAATGTTCCTTTTCTATCTCCCTTCTCCACCCCTCAACTCCAGTAAACGACAATGTCTGTGAATACAAAAAGGTGTTTTCTTGACAGCAATTCAAGTTCAAAATTCAGTCCTTAGAATAGAATTTGACAGGACAGCATGCATTTGATAGACTATATTTATTGTAAGACATATAAGATGGGTTTGTTTTTTCTTTTTTTTTTCCTTTTTTCCCCCCAGGTTAGCAGTTCTACCAGCGCTAGTGCGGCTATCGGGCAGGGTAGATTGATTAGCTGTATGACAGAGTACCACATCATTTATTCAATTACTTTCTTTTAATTTCAGCTGAAGTGAGCAAGAAAATGATTTTGATTTTGAAATTGATTCCAGCAACAATCCAGTTTTAATTAAGAATGGTTAACTTGTGGCATTGCAAAGTTTGTTTTTATGCTTTCTTACATTTTCTCCCCATGCTGTATTCTCTTTACTCTCATACATGAAGATTTATAAGGGGCTTTGATGTTTGCCTGGCTCTGCCACATGCCATCAGTGGTTGCTTAGCAGGAGAAGGTACTGCTGTCTGGTAGTTCATGCTGTATATTTTTGTTGAAAACATAGCAGCTGCATTCAGATGGATAAAAGGGAAGAGATACAAGAGTTTTAGCTAAGAATCAGTATGGGAAACAGAAAAAAAATCTTATTACTACTCTTGTGTCCCTAGTAGCTATCATGCTTCCTCCTTTCCTTACGACCTGAGAAGCTCTGCTGTGAACTGTTAGCAATGACACATAGCTCTTACTTTACTGACTCTGTAAGATCCTTGAATATTGCACTTTTCTGTTTACCCAATGCTTTTGGGAGAGCTTATTCAACCACTTGGTGTAGGAAGGAGTTATTTTTCTCCACTAGTGGTTAATTTTCTGAACAGTAATATAGAGGTAATCAGGAGTTTGCTTCTCTAGTAGCAGGTTATCTTTCAGGCTGGTCAACTATGGTTCTGAGGTGACAGGACCAATTATAAATATATAAAAAATACATAATTTTTGCAATTAAGCCTCAATTACCTATAACGGGATTGTTGTGCAAGATGGATGCAGGAGCACTTGAGTACATACTGCCAGATTTTGTGAGCTCAGAAGCCATTCCAAAGGCATATGCAGTGGCTCCATAATTACAGAATATGCTACATTTACCAGCAGAGTAAGATATGCTGGCTGGGATATGTCAAGAGGCAGAAAAGGTAGCCATCTGAGCATCGCCTATCCTCCCTACACAGATTGGAGAGATGTTGGTATTAATGGGTATTAATACTATTCGCTTATCGTTGTGGATCTAGTCATAGATAGAAGTTTCAGGGTATGTAAGGGGTCTGTAAACACACAATATTAAGAAGTACTGAAGAGAATTTCTTTCTCAACAAATTTTCAAACCTTTCAAGGACAAGAGCTGGCAAATAGCTATAAACAGGCGGTGAAACACAAAGAGTCAATGAGACGGCATTTGTGAGGTGACGGTCTTAACAACAGCCTCACTACTGTCAGTTTTTAGCACTTACAGAAAAGGAATGTTTTAATTAAAAAGGCATAATGTTTTCTGGAGTATGCAGGAAAAACATTAAGGAGGAAAGTGAAGGGGAGATTTTAAAACAAACCATCTCACTTGGGCATTGAAATCTGTTATCAAGAATAGATTGTAGGCAATAATCAATATCTCAGGAGAAAATAAGCAGTAAAGAGCGTTGAAAGTAAGAGCAGGTAAAAGATATTAGTTTGGATGTGGGTAGCAGTTTCACTGGTAGGAATTGAATTGAAAAATAAAACTGAAATTCCAAACAGCAACAGAGAACATTCAATCAACTTAAAAGCAAAAGGAAATGAGATGATAATTGAAATGGCTCAGGAGTTATCTGGTTGATACAGTCTATTTCGATTTCTGCAAGAGTTTACACATTTGGATTTCTGTAAGAGTCCCATATCAAAGACACTACGGAAACTATTTAGCCTCAGCATAAGAATGAAGGTCCCTGAATGGATAGGTAAATATGGATAGGTAAATACTAAAAAGGTAAGAAACAACATGTAGGAGGGCATAGATGGCTGCTATTTCCAGAGACAGAGGGCGTCAGGGTTCTGCAGAGCTCTGCACTGGAAGATTTTTAATCTTTTAATAAAATTCCAGTAAAAGGAGATGAGCAGTGGCGAAACAGTTTTGTGATGGTACTAAGTTAGTCGGAAGAGTAAAGACAAGGGCAGAGTATGAAATGTTATAGGAAGACCTTATGAAACAGTGTGACTGGTAATAAAGTGTCTGGTAATTCAATGTAGGTAGATATAAAGCAGTGTGAATGGTGAAAAAGACACCTAATTTCACATATAAAAGAGTAGTATTAACATTCAGTAGCAACATTTTGGTATTACAGTAGATAGCTCCATGAAAGTTGCAGCAATGATGAATAGTAAGCAGAAAAACAAATCTAGTGCTAGGAATTATTAGGAGGGGAACAGAGAACAAACCAGCATCACTTCACCATATAGAAATCTGTAACTGTCCTACAGCTTGAATACACATTGACTTTTACTCTTGTGTTTCAAAAAGTATGTAGGAGAAAATGAAAAGCTTTGAAAAATGATAACAAGAACGACTTAATGTTCGTTTTCATTCAGTGGCTGAGTAGTCTAGGACTCTCCAATCTCGAAACAAATGCAGCAGGATGTCATTATCTATAAAACTGGAGTACTACTGAAGAAGTTGTATATGATTTGACTGTTCCTGTCCGTTCAAAGTGCTATCCATTCTTTTCCTAACACAAGCCAACAGGAAATGATTAGGGAAGTCTATAGAAAATAGACAAAACTATTGCGATTATTCCTCAGTGATCTCTTGCAGTCTACAGAGACCTGTGCTACACATCTGGAGGCAGAGGTGATATCTGTGCAGCTCAAAACACTCTGGCAGAAAGGCATAGAAGGAGGTGAGGAGGAAAAACTTTTTAAAAAATGTATTTATTTGAAAGGCAGGAAAGTTTAATATGAAGAGGAAATTAATATGAAGATCTAACTTGTTAAAGAGAGATTTGTGTGCAACAGGAAGCTTGCAGAGAAAGTTGGTATCTCGGAGGTTGAACGCGTGAAGCAGGAAATATTTTCTGATAAGATATTGACTTTAGATATTATATGGGGGGGGGGAAATGAAGAAAAAATATCCAGCTAAATACATGGCATAAGAGTATGTACTTTCTCTCTTGAATTACATTAAGATGAGCAAATCTCTATGTTTGCATAGATTACATATGATCTTTCTTTTGTTTGGAAATATACATAATTCAGTAAATTAACAATACTGAATCTGCATCATATACAACTTGGTTCAGTGATTTGACCTTTTTATTTTATAGACCTGGGAAGTGTTTGCTCTACGGCTTGAATATGAAAGAGAAAAACATGTTATATGACTTTGGCTGAGCTTGGTAATATTCTTCAAAGCCTTCTTTCAGGGCAAATATGAAAGCTGCTTTTAATAAAAACAGCTTTTTTATTAAATGTCAGGGGGTATTTTTGTTTTCATGGAAAAAAATTGCAGTCAGTACAGTAGATCCTTCCTCCTTTCTGGCCCTCAGTTTGACTTAGACATAATCTAGACACACAGCCAGTGAATACTGGCATACTTAGTCAACAAACAGAATAAATGCAGTAATATCAAATACAGTATGTGGCTCCTAGAATTTATGTGGTAATGACCTTACAAATGATGTTATGAGGAAAACAGTGTTCTGAATTCCCTATAAACAGGCAAAGCCTGAGTGGCATCTGCTGAGTTTTTTCAGTTACCTTATCTGTATTCTTTAGTACATCGAAAATATGTACTTACTTCATTATTGTTTAATTACCTACCTACAATGTATCTGTAAGCTGAATGACTACAGTTATACACCCACAATTCGGCTAAGTAACTGCAGATCTCCCTTCTCATTAGAAGTATAAATAACAGAATCCCAAACTATTTTAGTTTCAAAATGCATTCTTTTCATTGTTTTTAAGCAAATGAAACTTCATTTCAAGTGGTTGAAAATGCATGTGCTGTGAAAACACTGTGAAATTTTAAATCGTTGTAAGGTTCTTCACACACACAAAAAACTTGAAGGACAAATATTTGTGGGATATAATCTAAGATGGCAATTTCTAATAAAAAAAAAACAGAAAGAGTGAGAAAGATAGGGAAATTTAGTTACTGCTGACTGTGCAGATGAATCTTTTCTGGAAGTGAAAGACAAAGTTACCTGTGCTGTTAGTTGTAGCACTGGTGACTATAAAATCCAGAAGGTACTGTAGATCCAATATGTTATTGGATAAACATATCAATATCTTACTGACACAGCTCAGCAGTGGTGTTTCTGTGAAATGTTTTGGAAACTCTGTTGATTTCCTTTATTTCTATTGTTGTTATTAAGGACGAGCCATAAAACCAAAATTTTCCTGAATTTGTGTATATATTACAGAAATGACTCTGTGTATTGTACCAATAACTATGAAGAGTTTACCTGGAATATATTTCCAGTTTTGCGTGTGCCTAAGGAAAGAGATGAAACAAACTGTTGAAAGTTTTGAAGGGAACAAAGGAAATCATAAGACACAAAAAATTATTTGTGAGAAAAGCTGAAGACAAGGCATAATGAATTTCATGTATGGCAAAAGGAGGAGAAAGAAATGGATTTTTTTCATGTCTCTGGCAGAAGGAGAGTTTAATTCAGATACTCAGAAAACCCGTGAAAAACTGCAGCAGATTGGTTAAAAATGTTGTTTAGGTTTCAGCCACAAAGATCTTTTAAGTACCCATTAGGCTTTCTGTCAAAGATGAGTAGTATCTGCAAGCAAGTAGGTGGTCGACACAACCTAAGACCGTTTCAGTCGTTCAGCTTACACTGCTTTCCTGCAATGCTAGATGATTTTCTTCCTGTCTCCTTTCATTATAGTCTAGAGCCTCCCTGGTCCTTTTCTTAAACTGTGCATATGCACAATGCTTCACATGGCAAATATACATTGAAATAGTTAATCTTTGTTTACATTTTTATCTGAAGTGTATTCTGGACCTCTTATTAGCATTTTCTTTTTTGTTTGTTTGTTTTTCCTAAGAGACTAATTAGGTGAAGTCCTGCAGGTCTGTTCCACTGGGCTATCAAGTTTTGTATGTTGAAGATGTCTATGCTTCTTATGACTTTTCTTATCAAAAGCCTGTTGATTTTTGGAAGAACTAATTCAGATGCTTTGAGAGGCAAATATGGGGATGCAAAATATTCCTAGTTAGATCTCTTATGCTTCCAGCGCACTTAATTTCCATTTCTGAGTGTTCTAGCATTGCATCAGTTTCTTCAGAGGAGTCTTATTTGGTTTTCAGCTTGGGCATGGAGACAATATTTCATTTTTATATCTTTATTAATTGCCCTAGATGTAAAATTAGGAAAGCCCTGCTGGTATATAAACAATATTTCAGGGAAATTATATTTAAAAAAAATAATTATGTCTAAAACTTTGGACATCTGGTATTTGAACATTTTTGAGATATTATGCATGAAAGCAAATAACTTAATAAAATAAGCCTTGACGAGCAAAGCTTATTTTTAATAACAGTACTCCAGAAGTTGGAGCTTTAAAATATTAGAAGAATTAACACTAAAATTCGTCCCTGGCAATACTTTTCTAAGGCTCCTTCTTAGGTGTTCCATAATCAACTCAATGCTGATACCTGTATTTTGATAATGACATCAAACTTTTATTTCCAGAATGATATTTTTATTTGTTGGCTTTTCAGTGTGGTTCAAAAAATATCCTTGTAAACTCTATTTTAAGATTTATTGGTTGTATTTTCTCAACCTGAAAGCAATTTAACTGCCTGTTTCTGAAAAATTGCTAGTGTCAAGGATTCCTTGATACTGGCACATAGAAATAGATTTCCTATTCTACAGCTGTCATCCTTCTCCCTTCAAATTTAGTCAATTCTTGTTTCTCAAGTCAATCAGCAGGTCTTGATTCTTGTTTCTACAATAACACATGGAAATATAGGGGATAGATGTATTGAATTACATTTAGATGACCATTGTGTTAGAAACTGCACATAAAAGTGGGTGTAGAAATGAAGCCCTGAAAGCATTTTTTCTCTCCATTGTGTTAGATCTAACCTAAAGCTCTGAAATAGTTGCAGTAAATAATCTTTTTTCCTTATATCTTTCAAGTAATAAAAGTTTATTTTGAAATGTGAAGTAAAAATATTTGTAATCTTAATTTACAGCTGTTATTATGTAGCATATAAAAAGTATAACAAAAATGTTTATTTTCAGTGAACAGTGTGTCTTATCCAAATTGTTATTTACAGTGAACATAGTAAGAGTTCCTGCAATAGTGTGGAAACACTTGTTAATTTATTTAGGATTCCTTACAGTCTCTAAAAATACTGTCACCTTCTCTATTTACTTTAAAAAATGCTTATTCTCTAGAATTAGCCTTCTCTAAAGTGACATTGATGGTAAATAGAATGAAATTTACTCAAATCCTTAAATTCAGCTGCTCTACAAAATAAATTAAGAGCAAATAACATGGGCAAACAGAACTAATAACGGAGGAATGGCAGCCCTCTGCCACCATTTCCAAAAGCATTTAAATATTCTGTGAAGTAATATCCCCTAGAGGTAGTTGGAAAGCTCTCATATGTAAAACATGCTGTTATAAAAATTCAGTTTTGTAGTAGTGTTCAAGTTTTCTATTAGAAAAGATTGAATAATTTGCTTGAAAAGAATTTAACATATTTTTATCAGTGTTGTGTTTTTCTAAGACCCCATAGTATTTAGTATGGGTGCAGTTTAACATTACGTTTAAATTAATTTCTATGGACATTCCTCTGGACATGTATCACCACACTTAAAACTTCTCAGTCAGCAGTATCATAGTAAATGGAGTGCATTTGTGAAGTTGAAACTTTTAAAGCAACAGAGGTGAGATTTTCAAATGACAACTTTCGTATTGGTTGACATCTATGTAGATAATGCAAACTTGTTTTGAGCAAAGCAGTGGTGAACCAGTCTGACCTAGTTCAACAAGTCACATTTGCAGAATGTGAAAATACTGTAACATTTCTGAACTTTTTCTTTTGACACTACAAGATCAAAACAACACTAGGATATTAGCATCTTTCCTGGAAAGGAAATTCCTGTATGTGACTAGTACTTTTTCCATGACACATAGCAAAGGCAAGCTACTCACAATTTCTTTTCTCATGGAACAACAGTAGTTCATCAGAGAACAACAAAGTAGGCCCTTTTTAAAACTACTTAATAAAGCTGATAACAAATATGGTTTTAATTGTTTTCATTTTCAAGAGATGTTCCTAGTCTGTCTACCTGTCCTAGGATCACAGGTCATAGTACTTCTTCAGGTGTGGGAGAGACAAGGGAGGGAGAAGAACTAGTTTTTCTTCCTAAATCTTCTATTGCTTCTGTGTGATCATGTAACAGTACAATCATAGAATCATGGAATCATTTAGGCTGAAAAAGACACTCTAAGATCATTGAGTCCAAGTGTAAACCTAGCGCTGCCAAGTCTTACTAACCCATGTCTGTAAATGCCACATCTACATGTCTGATAAAACGATATTTAAGAGATGTGTAGACATGGCACATTGGAGCATTGGCAAAGGCTGCTCAGGGAAGTGGTGGAGTCACCATCACTAGGGGCATGTAAAAGATTTGTTGATGTGACACTCGGAGGGACAGAGTTTAGTGGTTGACCTGGCAGTGTTAATAGTTGAACTAAATGGTCTTAAGGGTGCTTTCAAACCCAAATGATTCTATGATTCTATGTACAGGGATGGTGATTCCGTCACTTCACTGGACAACTTTTTCCGGTGCTTGGTAATCCTTTCAGTGGAAAAATTTTTCCTAATATCCAGTCTAAACCTTCTGTGATGCCGTTTCCTCTGATGCTCCCCTGATGTCCTCCCTGATGCTTCTCCTTGGGAGCAGAGACCAGCCACCTCCCGGCTCCATCCTCCTGTCAGGCAACTGTAGAGAGCCATAAGTGTCACCCCTGGGCCTTCTCTTCTCCAGACTAAAACCCCCCAGGTTCCTCAACCATTCCCCATCATGCTTGTGCTCCAGGCCTTGCACCTGCTTCATTGCCCTTCCCTGGATGCACTCCAGCACCTCAATGTCTGTCTTGTAGTGAAGGGCCCAGAACTGAACACAGGATTCAAGGTGTTGCCTCACCAGTGGG
Source organism: Pezoporus occidentalis (assembly GCF_034315485.1). Lineage (NCBI taxonomy): Eukaryota > Metazoa > Chordata > Aves > Psittaciformes > Psittacidae > Pezoporus > Pezoporus occidentalis. The sequence goes on from NW_026916263.1 coordinate 2,627,914, forward strand.
GATGATCACTGGGGATGATCACTGCCCTGGCCCTGCTGCCACACTAGTGCTGATACAGGCCAGGATACCACTGGACTTCTTGGCTGCCTGGGCACAAGATGGCTCATGTTCATCCTGCTGTTGACCAAACCCATGTACTTGTCCACCTGGCATCTTTCCAGGCACTGCTCCTCAAGGCTGGAGCATTGCATGTGGTTGTTGTGACCCAGGTGCAGGACCTGGTTTTTGCCTTGTTAATCCCCTTACCTTTGGCCACAGCCCATTGATACATCCTGTCCAGATCCCTCTGTGTAGCCTTTCTACACTCCAACAGATCAACACTTCTGCCCAACAGAGGGTGCACTCGATCCCCTCATCCGGAACATCTGACAAAGACATTTAACAGAAGTGGACCCAATACTGAGTCCTGAGGGACACCAGTAGTAGCAAGTTGCCAACTAGATGTGACACCATTCACCACCACTCTTTGGACCCTGGCATCCAAACCATTTTTTTACCCAGCAAAAAGTACTCCCATCCAAGTCATGAGTAGCCTGTTTCTTCAGGAAAATGTTGTAAGAAATGGTATTAAGGGCTTTCCTAAAGTCCAGACAACAGCAGACAACATCCACAGCCTTTCCCTCATCCACTAAGTGGTTCACATTGTCGTAGGAGAAGATCAGGCTAGTCAAGCAGGACCTGCCTGTCATAACCCATGTTGTCTGGACCTGACCGCATGGTTGTCTCATACATTCCACATGAGGGCACTCAAGCTGATCTGTTCTATAACCTTTCGAAAGCACAGAGGTCAGGCTGACAGTTCTGTGCTCCCCAGATCCTACTTCTGGTCTTTCTTGTAGATGGGTGTCACTTGTATTTACTGTTCAACAGGCTTACCTTCTGTATCTCTTTGTGTAAAAATGGTTAGGTCTGGTCTAAGAAGCTTTCCTTGTTGTTAGATAAGCTATAAAATAAATTAAACAGCATTGCACTGCAGCTAAGAGTCCCTTTCTCCCTTTTCTTCTCCTTCCCCTGTACCCCAAAATGGGTTATTTTAGTTTCTTACTGAAGTTTCTGTCTTTGGTTTCTTTCTTACCTCTCAGTGGACTGGGATTCTAATGCCATGAATTGTCCAGAAGAACATATTCCTTAGTAAGAAGAACCCCTGCTGACATAAGGGAGGTGAATTTCAGGGAAATACTACAGACCTGGTAAGACTGAAATAAAGGCAATAAAAAAGGAAGAAATTGAATGTCAGTATTCATTTCCAGGTATGGCTCTGATCATCTAAATGCAACTTGGTCAAGGAATCTCATTTGCTTTATCATAACTCCTCTTCCATTACTTGCTAGATTTTTTCCATTCATTAATATAAATAAGTTGATAATCCAGTGGACAATATCAATCTACTGTTGTTACATCAGTCATCAAAACCAGGAAAATTGGTTCCCTTAATTATGTGGCATAACCACATGAAAAAAAAAGCTAAAGGAGGTATTGTTGTTATTTCCGCAGCTAAACAATGCACTTGTTTCAGAGAGCAGAGCCAGAATTAGAAGCTCCTTGCACATGCTTACTTTCTTGGCTGTTTTCCATAATACTTGCACCATCATTCCCCACTGATCTTCAGCTTGTAGGCTTGTGTGAACCTGCCTGAATTGGATATATTCTTCTCATATCCTCTGCAATGGTTATTTTTATAATTAATTAAACCCTCTGAGATCAGGTTTTGTTGTGGTTTTAGCAGAGAGGCTCCATGCACAAGTGCTATTTAGCAAGCAAGTTCAGAGTGATTTCAAATCCCTATTATCCTACCTATGAAATTCACTTGGGGTGCTTCTGTATTTCTGGTGATATGGCTATTTACCCTATAGTGCTCTGCAGTCCGTGGGTCATTTGTTGGCACTGACATAACAGGAATGGAAAGGCTTGTGAGCTGGATACTTGTGATAAGACCATTATAGTGAAGAGTTTTGTTTGCAGTTCTTTAAAATATTAGTTACACTCAGAAATGCCTGCGATTAGCATTAAAATTCTAGGAATGATAATGGGACTATCATTCTGCTTTCCCTCAAGAAAGGCCTATCCTCTTTCTTGACACTCTCAGTCAGTCAAGAAAATGATTTGTTTCTCAGTCACTGAAAATTATGGGAGTGCAATCAACTCTTAACTACGCCTAGGGAAAGACTCTACCACAGGCTCAGCAAATAAATACAAGAAATGAGTTTGACAAAATTAGTTGATACAGAAATTTGGTCATGTTAATTGTACTGAAAGCATGACATGGGTACGTGGGGGGAAATCATCTGGTTTAGCTGTCAGTTTTCTTGTGGATAACAGCTTCAGTGGCTGGAGGAGAAGGCTCAAGAGTGGAGGAGAAATATTATATTGAAAGTAGAATCTTAGCAAAACTAATGCAAAGCAAACACGGGGCTGGTGGTCTCAAATATCAACCCTTAGGCATAGGACAAGCAGAGGATTTATACAGAAGAGGCTAGCATACATTTTCCGTCAGATACTTTAGCTGGAAGTTGGACTACTGGTTGTTGATTAAATATTGCTATAGACAATGCCTTCACTCCATCCTTGCTTTTACTGCATATTTGTGTGTCCTCAACATAAGAAGGACAGGGAGCTGTTGGAGCAAGTCCAGAGGAGGGCCATGAGGATGATCAGGGGGCTGGAGCACCTCCCATATGAAGACAGGCTGAGAAAGTTGGGGCTGTTCAGCCTGGAGAAGACAAGCTGCATAGAGACTTCATAGCAGCCTTCCAGTATCTGAAGGGGCCCTATAAGGAAGCTGGGAAGGGACTCTTTGTTAGGAACTGTAGTAATAGGACAAGAGGTGATGGGTTCAAACTTAGGCAGGGGAAGTTCAGGTTAGATATAAGGAATAAGTTCTTTCCTGTGAGGATGGTGAGGTGCTGGCACAGGTTGCCCAGAAAAGCTGTAGCTGCCCCATCCCTGGCAGTGTTTAAGGCCAGGTTGGATGGGGCTTGGAGCAACCTGGTCTACTGGAAGGTGTCCCTGCCCATGGCTGGGGGTTGGAACTGGATGAGCATTACAGTTCCTTCCAACCCAACCCAACCCAGTCTGGGATTCTGTGGTTCTCCAATTCTAACTGCCACCATTTAAAACTTTTTTTTTTTTTTTTAATAAGATTTTTCAACTACATTAGCTGAACGATCAGAGTGGTTTTTCTTACAACATGCTCTCTTTTCTTAAATATCATGTGGGACTCCAGCAAAATAGAAATTACATTGTATTGCTTCTATTATAGATTAAATGACCTTTTCAAAGTGTCGTGGTTTAAACCCAGTCAGGCAACTTGTTCACTCACTCTCAGTGAGTGGTGCCTGGCTGACAACAATCGAGGACGACCCCTTCTTGCCCTCCCCCTGCTCCCGGAGGGACGGAGAGGAGAGTCAAAAAGAATGCAACCCCTAAAGGTTGAGATAAGAACAGTTTAGTTACTAAGGTATAACACAAATCACTACTGCTACCACCAATGATAATAATGATAAAGAAAATAACAAGGGAAGAGAATACAACACCTCACCACCAACCGACTGATAACTTGCCTCCAGGCCCAACCAAGCACCGACCCGTACCTCCTCCAAGCCCGCAGTCTCCCAGCCCTTCTGGCTAACTCCCAGTTACATCCTGGGCATGACGTGCTGTGGTATGGAATACCTCTTTGGCTAGCTTGTGTCAGGTGTCCTGTCTCTGCTTCCTCCCGGCTTCCCCTCCTCCCTGGCAGAGCATGAGGCTCACAATGTCCTTGGCCAAACCAAACCATCAGGCCTAAAGTCAAAACACTGCACTGCACCAGCTACCAAGAAGGAGAAAAATGACTGCTACTGCTGAACCCAGGACACAAAGAAAGAAATTAAATAGGTTTGTTATCATGTGATATAGACAAATCCATGTGCTAATCCCCAAACTGTTTGGATACTGATTGTTCAGTAATTTGTTCAGATATCTCTCTGGAGCTGTCAGGACAGCTTGTTCTCTTTCTAGCCACATTTTGAAGACAAATGGTCTCTATACCCTGTTTCAATCCTCTGAGCTCTCATTTATTCCCCATTACTTCTCATATAATCTTCAATGATTCAGAAATTGTATCGAAATAAATATCACCAGATCTTATGATCTGAATGCATTTAATTTATCCACAAATCTCTTGATCTTCCCTTATTCTGATTGGGAAAAAAAAAAAAAAACTTTAACGATGTCTTCTTGTGGTCACAGCAGTTTAACAGGTCCTGAATGCACTTAGCTTGTTCCAGTGTCCTCATTTCTTTTTCTTCTTTCTCAGTGTACCTCTATTTTCCTTTACCTTTCTTGTTTCATAGTATTTTTCCTTGATTTTCTGTGCTTTCTGCTAGATGCACCATGGTCTTTGCAATCAAACCTAATGTGACTGTGCCGTAATCTCAGGGTTCTTTGTTTTGGAATTGCTAATGTGCTCATTGTATGGCCCAATTTATTTTCTGTTATATCTCTTTAACATCATTGTCTACTTTCAAGGGTATCCTCCCTCTTCAGGACTGTATTCTAGACTTAACTTCCAACTTTTCTTTGCATGGACTCGAAGGATATTTTGGAAGAGTATTTTTTTCTGACAGTGCTTTTCTGCTTTCAGTGGATTTTAGGGCAGGCATACCCTTCTGAATATTACTCCTTCCTTTCTCTTTCCCCCTGTGATTGTGTATCCTGAGCCACTCTTCAGACTGAGTCGGATTACAGAGTCAGTGTGATCATCCCTGTCTTCACCAGAAGATTCATCTACAGCAGTCACTGTTCCCTAGTCAGGAATACTGTAATCCTTTTCCCTGTATCTACAGATAGGCTGTTATTTATGTTTATCTCCGTATAAGTCCTTACCTTCATTCAGTAAGGCTGATTGACAGAAACAGTGATCATGCATCATATTCTTTCACCTCCATTCCTAAAACATTGGCAGAAATTTGAAAATTCTACATATTCTTTCAAAAATTCTTCTGAGATTATTTTGAAGATATAATTTCTAAATGAGCTCACACAGCCTGAGCAGAATATAATGTATTTTAGGGCTATGAAACAAGAACACCAAGATGTCAGATCACAGTAGTAGATAAGCAGTTCTCTTCCATTTGGAGGAAAGTTTCCACTTGCATCCTTAAGTGTCATCTTCTCTGGGCCAAGGACTATGAATCTTGTACACTGTCTGAATATATACTGGGTCACATATACTCATCTGGTACATCTATTTTTTTGTTCTTCCTCTTTTATCTTCTTTGCAGTTCTTTTTTCAAGGAGTTAGTTGCTGATATGTACTTTTCCTTTCACTGTTAGCTTAACTACACATCATGGCTAGACTAGAAGTGGAGGGGAAATTTCAAACAGCGCGGTAAATTCTGGAATTATGTACTTTTTATAACTTTAGGATAATTTGAAGAAGACATATGCAGTAGATTCACAACTTTGCTGAGAACTATTCTCAACTAGATTGAAATTTTCCCTTCTAGGAAGACATACACATTATCATTTAATGACCTATTGCTATCAAAGGTGAAAATTCAGAACTTTTTAATTGTCAAAAGCTGATGTCAACATTCATCTGATGGAGGAAATTCATTCCAGTCTGGACCTAGGATGTTGCTTAGCTGCTTTCAGAAAAAAAAGACAATACTTTAAGTGCTTAACAAGGACAGGATTTTACGTTTACATAAACTGCAAGCTATATGATAACTTTTGCCCTATGTATGCTCATGGCAGAATACAGTGAATAAATATTACAGTTTATCTTCCAGGAGTGACACAGAGCAACAGCAATAGCTTGGTCTAATTTATGTTATTTTTCCCAGGAAACAGAATGTTGCTTCTGATATCAAGCATGCAAATTATACCCCTGAAACATATTGTCTGGTTCCTCTGCTCCTGCAATAAAAATTTGCTAAAGAAAGACTAACTTTTAATCTGGTTTGGTAAAACAGGCAATTACCTTCAAGTTACATTAAGAATTGAATGTGTAGGAGTATGATAAGAAGATTTAATGATCTACAGCATATAATTAAAAGGAGAAAAAGAAAGGAACATCTCTACATGCTCTTTATTCTCAAAGGTTGTTATCCAACAGCACTCAATTCCATCCCCTGCCACTTACCAAGATAAATGTTTGTTATCTTCACATTCAAATCAACTGGCTTTCTCAGAAATGCAGAAAACAGCTCTTCACTTTTTATTCCCAATGCCTTTGCTTATAAACTGCATGTTCCATAAAAAAAAAAGCCTGCAGCTTTGAGAGGAAACCCTTATTTGACTCTTCAACACTTGTAGAAGGGATTTTTAGGGTACTTTTTGTCTCTGCAGCTGTGTGAACTATGGGGGAAGAAGAGGGTCTTTGTTTCATTTGGTTTTGTTCTTTGAAAAAAATAAAAGGATCAGTGAAGTGACCCAGGTGCCTTAGCAATTTAGTTGCTCTAGAATATCTAGGTAGCTTGGACAGAAGATCAGACTCAGAGCCTACAATTAGACCATGCCCCTGAAAAGCAGAAGGTGGACTTCAAGCAAGAGCACAAAGTCTAAAATAAAACTGAATTCCTATGTCTAGGCACATCAGCCTTCCATAAAACACAGGTTTCAGCAGATTTTCAATGTCAGCAGTAGCACCGACTCTATCTGTTGACAACTTTCACTTCCATAAACCAAAATATAGGGTAGAATTTTTCAAGCGCCTCTCCCATTTTGTGGCTTTCTGTTTTGTAGCTCTGACCTCGGTTAGAAGGAACAAGGTGAAAAAACCTTTATGTCTTCTTCGTCATATCTGGTATATAAACTTGTATCTTCATTCCCTTTGGGGTAAAAGAAATTAATGCTGAAAACGAGGGGGAGAATGAGATCATCCTTGAGTGAAAGCCAAGGTGAATCTGAAAATTTCTCAGGTGTGTGTAAGTCCCAGCCCCATCAGTTAACTTGGCAGCAAACCTGTGAAAACTAGTCCTTAGAAAGAGACATGATATTGAGCTGACCTCTCAGCTTTTGTAGAGTAAAGCTTCAGGTGGCCAAATCTGGAAGTGAGGCACTGATCTGGTCATGCTTATCTGCTGCGGTTTGAGGCAGCCCTAGAGGCACCCTGAACAATAGTTTGGAGAAGAGGTTGTTTTCATAACCATTTAAAATGGCTATTGGCCTATCTTATAACTTTTAGTTTTCTTTAGTAGCTGTATTTCCAGCCTTTCATCAAGATCCTGGCTGCTTATTCAATGAGCTTGCTTTCATTTTAATTTTATCTTTTAAAACCCCTGTGATTTGCACAAACACAAGGCAATTGCTTTTACAAAAAGAGAGCACTGAATATCAAGGGAAAACTCTTTCTGGTATAATCCAAGATAAATGAGGGGATCTTCTGTGGAAGCATTAAAGGTCAGCTGATATAAAGCAGTATGCAAAGCAGCATATTATTTCCTAGCCTTTATTTCAGAAATGACTGAATCATTTTGATTAGTTTTTTCTAGAAAAACATAATCTTGAAATATCACATTACACAATCATGATCATTACAAAAACTGAAGAAGAAAAAGGTTCTGTGAACTAGAATATGTAAGAAGAAACTTGTATGTAAGGCAACCTTTATTTTAAAACTGCTTATACTTTAATTTAAATATGAATAAAGTTTTGGAAGTGAGCCCTTTTCTGGTGTCAAGTAGTGTTTTTTTTTTTTTCCTTTTTATGTAAACAAGTGGCATTTATTTATTTTTACCTTATATGCCTAGGTAAATAAAACCCTTTTTGTTTTCTATGTTAAGTCAAAAAGTAATTATCCTATGACGCTCATGTTATTATTTTAAGAGACTTAGCTTTAAGAAGAAATATTTTTCAGAAAGTAGTGGATGCAGTACCAGCAGTTAGTAGATTATATTAATATACTTCAGTTTTACAGGAAATCTTTATAAGAATCAGAAGGATTGGGTGTTTTCCTGATTCTGATTGTGCCTGAGATTCTTGCATCCTTTTGCAATCTGCTAATGGATGAAGTTGGATACAGAGACAGAAGAATGACTGCTTATAGTGGTCTGTATCATACCTTTGTCAGTTTTTTAATAAAAAGCAGAAAGAAAGAAAAACACCAAGATATGAAATTATGTAGTTTTTTCTTTTCCTGTACTACAATTCTAGCTAACTAGAGGATAGTTCCATCTTGAATTTGAGTTTTCTGTCCTAAAAAAAAAAAAATCCTTTCAACTTTGATAAAATTACAGTTTGCAGATGAAAAGTGTCATCATGGACATGATCACATAGTTTTATAAGTATTGATTGCTTGTAAAATTAAAGTAACTGTACTAATTAAGAATAATTTACAGAAATGCTACAGTAGCAGCTAGTCTTATAGTTTAGAAGACTGGCATCTACTTGTCTCCCAAAAAATTAGCTCTGTTGTGTGTTTTTTCTATTATTTTTTTTCTTCTCCCTCACTCAATGCAGAAGGCAGTATGTTCATGGCCTTGTTTGTTGCTATTATTTGTTCTGGCATTTTGTGATCTACAGGTACTAGAATTACTGAACAATATTGCACAATCATAGAATCATAGACTCATGGAATAGTTTGGATTGGAGTGGACCTAAAAATCTAGTTCCAACTCCCTGGAACAGGTAGGGACACCTTCCACTAGACCAGGTTGCTCCAAGTTCCCTCGAGCCTGCCCAGATAATAGAGATCTGTCTTTTACTGTTATTCATTGCAATCTGTCAGGTCGCTTAATTTTCTTGGATATTCTCTGATTGCGCCTCTTAATTTCTTTGCCAACTCTACTTGTCCTGTTCTCTTCCTGGCATTTGCAGCTGGGTAGTGGTCTATTATATATATATAGTCTTTTTGTGTTGGTCTAGTCCACACCAGACATAGCTAATAAGCAACAATTTTTCTTCCAATCCTAGGACTAGGCTTTGAGAATTAGACTGCTAACTCTATGTGCTGATTGCCATCTGAGGCTTGTCCTCACCTTCATAGCCATTGTTCTTCTGAATCCAATATACTTAGTTCTTTCTGTTAGTGATAAAATTACATTTAATCCAAAATTCCCTAAAACTGCTCTGATTTAAAATACTATAGTCCTAACCTGTTATCTGTAATCTTACATTAGTAAATCACACAGATGTAATTTTCTCACTCCCATGCCACTTATCCTGAACACTTATAAATGGGACCTCTAACTTGTCAGGATTTGCCTGTTTACTCTTCCATTACATGTGAAGCCATCAGATTTTCCAGTGTTTGATTATAATAACAAAGTTGCCCACACATATATAATTGACTATAGGTCTCATTTATGGTACTGAGTATATTTTTCAGTCTACAAATAAGAATCTATTGCTTATGTGTTTTACCTCCTTATTATTAGCCTTTACTTATTCAAAAAGTGACTGTTGTTATCCTGGATGTGAACTAACTCTGAATTCTTTAATGTATCACTATAAATTCCTGCTATCATTCCTCTGCCAGGCTTTATATCTCTTGTGAATGTCACCAAATATGCCAGGTATTGGAATAAAAAAATAGTCATCTTTCACCCCCTCAATAAATTGAAAAAAAATGTATTTAATGAAATAACTTTAATTAAGTCTTTAATATGCAAATTCAAGAATTTCACTGGGAAAGTGTGATTAAATGTCAGTGTCCTATTGTTATTCAAATTTGGTTTGATTTTTAGAGAAGATACACCAAAGTGTACTTAGACAAAAAATAAGAGAAATAAGAATACAAATAATCTGATTACTGCGGGATTTCTTTGCAGGACATTTTCTTCTCTCTGTTGTTTCTTGAAACCCAGCTCTATTATGTACTGCAGAAGATATGTCACAAATATGTCCATCACCTAGATGTAGCTTTAATGTAAGATTGTATAGAAATTGATATTTTGTACAAAAGATATTGACACTATTTTATTTGATTTTGAGATTATTTGATAAGGTAGAATTACATGATGCTTTTACTGCAGACACTCTGAAGAGTCGTTGTGGCTTAAAAAAATATGAAAAAAGGATATTCTAACTGAACAACAGTTCAGTTAGGAACACAGGAAACACTTGTAGATGTAAAATTATGGACTCACTTCTCATATGTAGTCATGCTATGAGTGAGTTTCCATGTTGGATTCAGGGAAACTCAGCACAGAATTCAGTAATGTACCATAATGAATTTCTGCATTTGCTGGTGAAATTGAAAATGAATGCTTTGAATTTGTTGGGTAGCCCACAGAAATGCCCCTATTTCCATGTTTCATCTGTCCTTCTTTCTACTGACACCACATAATTTTCTGCGCTTCATTTAACATTTTTCTCAGGATTTGATTTTAAGATTTCCAGTCCACTCTTTTATCTATGACTAATTGCTCACACCAGTATGCTGCATTACCAAACCTTCTGGTCAGCTGGTGTTTGATTTACTCACCCATTTCCAAGGACAAGATTATCCAGATGCCGTAACATATTTTGAATAACTTTTCTGAGGGTCTAGGCTGCTTATCAGCCTAGTTTCCCCAGATCATCATGAAAAAGCGCCTCATGGAAAAAAAAAAAACAGAAATATGTCCTAGGAAATGCTAAACAGTTTCCAATTTTTGACATCTCAGTGTGGCTCTTATAGCCTTATATCTCAATTTTATTGAATTCTTACAGTAGAAGTTAGAAAGAGATGGAAGAAACACAGAGAATGACAGAGCTGCACAATCCATTTATTTAAGTACATTGAGAAAGTGAATGTAGGTTTGAAGGTAGCTGTAAGGTTGATAGATGTTACTAACTAGAATTGGTATTGTAAAATTGATAAAAATGTATGTCTTTCTTTTTTTTTTAAGGTACCCTATGCTTTAAATTTTATTATCGCATTTGCTCAAGGCACACACAGGACAGTAGAAATGAGACCAGAATTGCCTAAATTTATAGATGTGGTATAGAATATTGTTCTTAAGGATTATTATTGTTCTACCTGAAACAATCCTTTTAAGGAGTCAGAGACTTTAAAGGCTGATATATTTTTAATAGAAAAAAAGACAGTAGAGTGACTGAAATAAAATTCCACAGTAGTAGCTGGTCATGGTTTGCAATAATGCTCACATTATAGACTTTGCAGGAAGAATATTCCCCTCTATTTTGCATCATGTGCTTAACAGAACCAGAAAGGTAGGAAAGAAATAAGAAATTGTGATATCTGTGAATGAAACTTTAATTAAATGCTTGTTTTCCTCAAGATTAATATAGTTTTGGTCACTTTCTAGTTGGATACAAATAGAATATTTAAATCTGGTTTATTAAGCAATAAACTGAAAGCCTAATAATTATCCTGGGGTCACATAACATAGAATCAAAGAATCATAAAATACTTAGGGTTGGAAATGACCTTAAGATCATCTAGTTCCAACCCCCCTGCCATGGGTAGGGACACGTCACAATAACCATGTCACCCAAGGCTCTGTCTAACCTGGCTTTGAACACTGCCAGGGATGGGGAATTCACAAATTCTCAGGGCAGCCCATTCCAGTACCTCACCACCCTCACAGTAAAAAAGTTCTTCCTTATATCCAGTCTGAACTTCCCCTGTTTAAGTTTTGACCCGTTACCCCTTGTCCTGTCACTACAGTCCCTACTGAAGAGTGCCTCCCCAGTATCCCTATAGGCCTCCTTCAGATACTGGAAGGCTGCTATGAGGTCTCCACGTAACCTTCTTTTCTCCAAGCTGAACAGCCAAAACTTTCTCAGTCTTCATACAGGAAGTGCTCCAGTTCCCTGATCATGACACTCCTCTGGACTTGTTCCAGCAGTTCCATGGCCTTTTTATGTTGAGGACACCAGAACTGCACACAACACTCCAAGTGAGGTCTCACGAAAGCAGAGTAAAGGGTCAGGATCACCTCCTTTGACCTGCTGGTCACGCTCCTTTTGATGCAGGCCAGGATACGGTTGGCTTTCTGGGCTGCAAGCACACACTGAAGCCAGCTCATGTTCAGTTTCTCATCAACCAACACCCCCAAGTCCTTCTCTTCAGGGCTGCTCTGAATCTCTTCTCTGCCCAACCTGTAGCTGTGCCTGGGATTGTTCCCACCCAGGTGTAGGACCTTGCACTTTGCATGGTTAAACTTCATAAGGTTGGCATCAGTCCACCTCACAAGCATGTCATGGTCCCTCTGGATGGCATTCTTTACCTCCAGCGCATCAACTGAACCACACAGCTTGGTGTCATCAGCAGACTTGTTGAGGGCACACTCAATCCCAATGTCCATGTCAGCGTCAAAGTTGTTGAACAAGAGCAGACCCAACACTGGTCCCTGAGGGACACCACTCATTACTGATCTCCAGCTGAACATTGAGCCATTGACCACAACTCTGTGCATGTGGCCATCCATCCAGTTCTTTATCCAGCAAGTGGTCCATCTATCAAATTGGTTACTCTCCAATTTAGAGGCAAGGGTGACATGTAGCTTTTTTTTTTCAAAACCTACTTTGTACCTCAGAAACTCAATATACAACTAGATATATAACTACAATTCTGACAATAACTTCTAGTGCATGATGTTCATCTCGAGAGTAAATTAGATTTCTTATCCACCTGGTATTACTAATCTGTGCTCTTGATATTCTTGTTTGAGTATAATAGAACCATTCTTTTTCCCTTAATGTAACACTACATAGTATTCATGGTTGTGTGAAAGTGGAGGAAAATATGGAAAACACGCATCTGAACTTAATAACAATAACCCTTAAAAAGTACTGTAACAAAATACACTAATTGTATTTTTAAGAAATATTGGATAGCATAACACGTCCAGCAGCTGTATTTTCTTTATTTACCAGATTTTTGGCTCCTACACATTTCTGAATTTAACCAGAGTGTAATATATCTCCAGGCATTACTGAAATTTTGTTTGTAGAGATACTTCTGTGTTTATACATTGAAAATACTGAATTAGCTGAAGTTATTTTTGTGATGTTAATTGTTGCAATACAGTCAACTCTCGCTTATTGCTCAAAACAATGTAATTATACAGTTTCATGAAAGTTTGATAAATATTGAGCACATCACTTTTTCCGCTGGTAAAATACAGAAGTTTAGTGACAAACAGTAGGATTCGGTTTTGTTTGTTTTACTGGATATAATTACAGAGCACGGCACTGAAAATCTGTCGTGGTTTAAGCCCAGCCAGTAACTCAGAACCACACAGCTGCTTGATCACTCCCCTTCTTCTTCATCCCCTCCTGTCCTGGAGGGATGGGGAGGAGAATCAAAAGAACGTAACTAACTCAACTCCCCTGGGTTGAGACAAGAACAGTCCAGTAACTAAGGTATAACACAAACCACTACTGCTACCACAAATAATAACAACGATAAGGGAAAGAACAAGGGAAGAGAATACAACCTCTCACCACCCACCAACTGATACCCAGCCCTACCCAAGCAGCAATCTAGCCCTTCTGGGTAGCTTCCCCCCCCCCCCCCGTTTACATACTGGGCATGACATGCTGTGGTATGGAATACCCCTTTGGCTATTTTGGATCAGGTATCCTCTCTCTGCTTCCTCCTGGCTTCCCCTCCTCCCTGGCAGAGCATGAGACTCAGAAAGTCCCTGGTCAGAATAAACATGACTTAGCAACAGCTAATAACATCAGTGTTATCAGTGTAGTTCCCAGGCTGAAAGTCAAAACCACTGCACTGCACCAGCTACGAAGAAGGAGAAAAATGACTGCTACTGCTGAACCCAGGACAGTATCCACCCCTTATTCCATAGCATTCACGTCATGCTCAGATCCCACATTCTTCAATACACCGTTGTTTTGTCTCTCATATATATATACACACACAGACACACACAAAGAGAAGGATATAATTCCTTAGTCCCGTCCCTTTTATAGGACCAATCCCTATAAAGCTGCTGAATTCATCTGGTCCATAATGTTAGGCTCCATCTTTTGTAACAGTATTTCAGAGCAGGTGAGATGGTGTGCAGTGTTGAGCTGTAATGTATAAAGATATGCTTTTCACTTTAAGAAACCATCCGCAGTGACAGACTGAATGCAAAATTAATATAACTCTGCCAGATCCCTTAATTTTGGCTTTGGAAAAGGACAGGAAAAAACTGAAAGTTAAAATGGGGAGATGTTGTTCAGGTTGTGATATTGGGGTAATAATGTTTAAAGTTAAAAAACAAGAATCAGGAAGACAGGTAGGAAAATTATGTATCACAAGTACCTCCGAGAGGAGCACCCTCTGTACCTGTCATATCAGATATTGATGAGGAGGAGATTGCTGTCACTGGCAACAAGCAGCAGATCCACATTCAGAGTTAAGAAGGGGTTAAACCAGAAGTGCTGTTGCAGAGGCAAGCATCTTCAGCCGGGAACACTCGAAATGCAATGCAGGTTTTTCTTCTGATGACTTAGGTACTGGAAGTGCTTTGGAAATGGCAGCAGAAACTATGAGCAAGTTTTGGCTTTTGTTTGTTTGGTTTCTTATCATTAAATGGAGTAGGTTAGATGAAGGAAGGAGAGGCATCTTTTGCATTGCTATTATTCCTGTTTCCTTTTCAGAAACTGCAAAAGAGATGCAGTTCTAAACAGACTGTGGAAGTGGCTGAAGCTATTTGCCTCATCCCTGGCAGTGTTCAAGGCCCGATTGGATTTGGCTTAGAACAGCCAGGTCTACTGAAGGGTGTACCTGCCCATGGCAGGAGGTTGGAACTGGATGAGCATTAAGGTCCCTTCCAACCCAAACCAGTCTGTGATTCTATGATACTGTTAACACTAAGGTAGTAGATATCGAAGAAGTCTTCCCAGGTGAGCACTGCAGCAAAGCTTCCTTGTACGCTGCCTGTCCTTTGTTGACATTGTTGATAAAGCAGTAACTAGCTATGTGCTGTGTCTGTCTGACAGCCTGTGGAGATGGTACCTTACATGCCTCTGCCCTGTACACTGCTTTTGGCTGTTTTCCTTTAGTATATGTTGTGTTTCACGTGGCATAATGGGATTAACCTGTCATCTGGGCATCCAAACAAATAATGAAATACAATAATAGCTATTATAACTATACTGTAGCATGACAAAATAAAATCCATGATTACTTGGTCAAGCAATTGCCTGACTTGTGATAGAGTTTGCATTCTTCTAAATCAAAGTCTTTTTGTTTTGTTTTGGTTTTGGTTGGTATTTTTTGCTTTTTTTTCAGTTCTGAAAAGAGAAATTTCAAGGGAAAGAACGTCAACTTTGCTCAGGTTAAAACTGTTTCTGAGATGCTGTTGACCCTGAGCAACTTTTAAAGATGAATGAAGCTGATTTAACTCCCTCCAACTCCCTAGCAGGGTAAATATGAGTTCAAGCAAAGCAGAGAAACAGTGATAGATGACTTTAGTGATTATGTCCCAAAAGGTGAAACCCAGTTTTTTAAAAAAATGTAGTTAACATTTTGATGTCAGGATGCTGGAAAGATAAAGTTACAGAGAAAGATTCAAAACACATTTTCTTCATGTTATGGGAGTTCATTTGAGGGTCTGGGACTCAGGTCGTGAGCACAGTGAAGGTTTAACAGGAATATGAAGTATTCATTGTCAGAGAAGAGAGGCCAAAAGGTAAGTTTAAGGAAAACACTGCTACTCTGTGGGGGACCCCAACCTGGTAAAGGACTTCATGTCATGTGTGTGGCAGTGTCCTTAGAAAAGCTCTTTTCTGGAAGTGGGGAAGAAGGGCCCTACTTAAGACCAAGAACTCAAAAGAAAGATGACTTGTCTTGCTTCCTTTGTTAATGTATGCATAATCTCCCAAAACACACGATCTACCTGGGTGAGTGGGCAGAGCTTTATGGGGTTGGTGAGGCTGTACAGAATAAAGCCCTATGAGTCACAAAGGGACATGAAAGTTCTTTAAAGCTATGTAGCTAGAAAGCCTTATCAAAAATACAGCATGTTGTGAATCATGTAATGATAGATTTGTCACTGGTGAAGTTGTTAGAAAAAGAATTAAATTTCACGTTAAAATGATTATATAGAGCAAGAGAAATGACTATATTTGAAAAGTTTTCGAATCAATAGTAGACTTCTGTATATTAAAAGAATGCTGTAACTTTGCTGTGGTAGCCTCAGCAGTAGAAACGAACGTAACAACGAGAAGGATACAGGATGCCTGGCCTAAGACCTTGTAGTTTAGATACAGGGAAGCCTTGTCTAACTGTGCGTCTTGATAATACAGACATTCATAATTTTTGTATTACTTACAAGAAAGCTTTGTCTGGAAATGGAAACCATGTATCTTAAGCAGCAGAAAGTTTCATCTCTGCAATATTGGTAGCTTTGTGAAATCATTGCAACATAAAAGGACAAGCCAAGAGAGAAAGTGAGAATGCTGACATCCACATAATGGTTGGGGCCCATCCAAAGAGCAGAAAGGTTAAAAGAATAAGGGGCGGAAGACTCCTTACTTCATCTGAGGAAGACTCCTTACTTCATCGGGACGACCACCAGAGGGGGGCTGTGCAAGCGTAGAAGAGGCTGATGTCGTAATGGACTAATGCAGTAATCCTTGATGCATATGTATTAGTTAACGAAATTTTAGTGTATAAATTGCGAACGTGATGTGACGGGGTTGAAGCCAGATTTGGGTGTGTGCCCCTGGTTTCCCAGCGCTGCAATAAAGCACCTCATATAACCATTCCGGTGGTTATGTGTCAGTTCTTACACTAAGAAAGTGTGTTCAATAAACTTAAAGACTGTCAACTAAGCAGTAGATATTGACATAATATGAACCTTACCTGCAGGGCTTCAAAAAAAAAAAAGAAATTAAAAAATTCGATGGCTTCAAAAATAATGTTTACCTCATGAATATTCATGACTTTTAGAGCTGTGTAAAAGTTGAATACTTCTGACGGTAACATTGCAATTAATTGTGACGAGTGTTCACATGCTCATCTTTTTAATGGAAGTGAGATATGCATTTGTTCAGTAGAGTAAGGGTAACATTCAAAAATGTACAAATGTGGGTGTTAAGCTTCTGTAACTGAAGAGTCTGAAGGCTTGTATCATCATAGAATAGAAAAGAAGCAATAGAATGTTTTGGGTCAGAAAAGACTATTCAGATATTCTTGGCAATCATAGCCAGGATTAGTCTGTTATCCATTAAAATGAAGTCTGCTCATTAATAATTTTCATATCATAATGGTGCATGGAACATACCATCACACTGTTCATAGAGAATTTAGACGCAGGCTACCTGTTGAGATAGGAACCACATTTAGTTGTGGAAAAGTATGACATCTAAGAAGTCCGTAGATAATTTTAATATTATAATGATTATTGAGTGTATTATTGTTCTAAAGAACCTCAACGTGCTTAAGGCTGCAGCATTTAACACCCTCTCATACCATGACACTGTTCTCTAATATGAAGTCTTCGGTATGTTATGTCCTCTGCCCACTGAAATGGTGATCAGAACCTGACTTCAGATTATTCCAATAAAGTGCACTCCATATTTTTTTCTTTCACCATTTTGTATATTTTTCTGTATTGTCTTTTTCAAGTATGGAATATTTTTGTCTGATGTTTGTCAAGCTACTCATGCACATTTAAATTCTGTCTGAAAACCACTTGTTCATGCTACAAAAAAAAAAACCAAAATTAAAAAAAAGGAAATTAAAAAGCCAATTGGTTTGATCAGTTTCTCCTGTGTTGACCAAAAAGCAGGAGGAAAATAGTTAAGTCCAACAATGTCAGGATAAAAGTGGTTTAAGAGCAAATTTCAGCTCTCCTGGATTCAGTAGGAACCAACTAAAGAAAGTGCGACTTTGATGCTTCTTGTTGTGCTTCATCAGCCATTCAGGCACTAATCCCTTTAGGTCAGGGACAGCATTTCTGTGACCTATGCTTTGACATACAGAGGAAAAAAAACCATCTTCATAATATTAGAAAGTAATAGCTAGTGAAAACCAGTTTTGCCCATTAAGAACAGTGAACAAGTGAAGAGAAATGAGGTGTAATACATAGCTTTGAAGCATAAAAAATTGTGGTAATGCTCACATTTAATTATAATTTATCTGCATTCATTTCTCTTTGTATACCTGCCAAGCTACTGTTTAACTTTTCTAATGCTTGCTGCAATATTTAGTAGTTTATTTCCTGCAATAATTTCATCACTTCACTTCAAAAGCGTATCTATTACTTCTGGACTTAAGACAAATGTGTTTGTTGACTTTCAAGCTGTTAAAATTAGCCATAGTCATGGATTAATATTCATTTGGAGTTGTGACTCTATTCCATCTCTCTGTTTCTAAGCATGAACAGTCTAATGTATCGTCTGATTTTTATGTGAATAAATATGCCTCCTGCCTGCAGAGTTTGATGGCAATTGTAGCCCTTTTTGAACATTGTAGAGTTTTTCTAATTCAACAGCACAACTCAAAATCCCAAAGTAACTAGGTTCCTCTCTCCCCTCCTTTTTTTTTTTCTTCTTCCTGTTTTTGTTCTCTGATTACATAGACTTAAACTTTAAAAAAGAAACAAGATAAAACAGAAACATTCTTCAGCACAGATTGGACTCAAGTTCACCCTCCAGCACTTTCAGACCATATTTCAAATTGTCCCCTAGAAATCCTTCACAAGCTCCAGTTTGCTAAAAGGTTGGGTTTTATTTCCTTCTCCTCTTCTTTTCTCTGATGCTGGTACACAAGTTATTCACAAGGCACTTTTTTTTTGTTTTTTTTTTTGTTATTGTTCCTCTATGCCTCTAGTTCTGTACTTTTCCTGCCATTTACTTCTCCTTCATACTTCTGCCACTTTCATCATTCATACATGAGTAAAAAGGAGTTGGTTGGAAAGGACCATTACTCAGACTTTTCCCTGTAGATATGGTAATGGAGTAGCATATGTAATGTAACACTCATTTCAAACTTTTGAGTTCTACTGGGAATATGAATCTTATGCCTGTAGAGTCAGAATTGCTGCAACAAACAACCTCAAAAGCAATGTAAAAATGTATTGAATCCATTTTTTATTATTTTCTCAGGACCTAGCATTTTAATTTAAATGCTGATGCAGCTTAGCTTAGTAATGAAGTTCCTTAGAATTCATGTATTCAAAATGTGCATCTTCTTGCCCTATTAGTCTTTTAACTATAACAGAGGTATCACCACACAATGTTTAGTTTGCTGTATGTTTTCTTTTGCTCTGGATTTGAAGCTGATACACCTTGCTGGTATTTGTTCAGAAATAATATGCTTATTTAATCTTTCAGCCTGATGGTGACTTAAAGAGTAAAACACTTAGGAATGCTTTTTAATATTGTAGAGCTCTTTGGGAGCAATACAGGTTTACATCAGACGGTAATCTGGCCTTTAGCATTTTTTCCCTACAATTCTATCTTTGCTCCCGATTATCTGATATATTTTTACAAATTAAATCTTTCTTTATTCAATATGTTTAAGTTTCTGCTTTTACAGATTTGGTATGGCTTATCTGCTTTTATAGATTTGGTATGACTTATTGGTACACCTAACATTTCACACACTATATTCAGTGATAGATTTCCCACTGAATCATTTGATGCCTAACAGTGTTTTATTTTCATTAATTTATGGAAATCTCAGAGTTCTAAAGAACTTCTTTACTACAAAATTTGGAGCTACTTAAGGTAGATTTTGTATTACTCATTATGGAAACACAGAAATGAAGAGGAGCAATGTGCAGACTGATTAGTGTTTCAAAGCATCCTAATAGTTAGAAAAGTAATTCTTACAATGATAATAAAATGATCATGAAGGGTCAATGAGCTTTTCAAAAAATGCTGTTTCTCAAACTTTCTAAAACAGGACAAGTGCTTTGGAGTTGCAATGCTGTAAGGTTTGTGCTAACATGAATACCACACTGATACGTGAAATACCTGATAGTTTTTTATCTGCAAAAAAAAATATTTGGGGTAAAAAAATATTCAGTGTTTTATACTGTTAATTTGTGAATCTATTTTCTGTATAAATGTTACTTACATCAAGATCTGACTCCAGTGCTTCTATCCATTAATCTCTGATGAGTATAGTTTGTGTAGAAAGACCAAACTTCTAATTTTGGCACTAGAAATAAATGCCCAAGGTAAGGTTTTGTGGTGGTCTCCAGGATATTTGGATCTTAGTTTAGGCAACAGTACAGTTAGTTACAGCTAATGTTACATGTTAGCTGTATGAGAAATAATGTTAGTTTAACATTATTGTGGCTGATAAACAAGGTTTGCCGTATTTTTTCAAGATACACACAGGAATGACTGAATTATGGCAAGTCTTATTCTGTCATAAAGGAGGTCATGAACATCAGGATGAAAATATTTCAACTTCCTTCTCCATTCAGAGGGGACCATGCAGTGGGATCTGCTTAGCCAATTGTTCCCTGCAAAGGAATGTAATTCTCTAAAGTCAGTAATTTGCAACTGATAACACAGTTGTTTTTTTTATTATTGATCAGAGAGAATGAAATATAAAGGAATGATAAGTGACATAAAAACAGAGTAGTAAAGTTTAATTGCAGGAAAAGCAGGAAACAGAATAAAGTATGGAAAAAATAGGGACAATGGGTATAGAAAAGGCAATCTTCTCCAGTCTCCAAAATAAATGCTCTTTTCTGTGTATTTGCATTTCTGTGCTTGCCCAGGGATAGCCTTTTTAATTTTGGTTAGTTTAGTAACTTCTGTAATTCTAATCACTATCAAAATCCATGATGTAGATGTTCCTTTTTCTGCCTCCCTTGAAAGACATTTATTGGATCTGTTTGCATTCTTTATAAAGAAAACCATGAACTTTAGGGAGGAAGAAGAATTCATTTCTTCCCTCTCCATCAGGTCTAGTGGAACATGACTTTAGCAGAGTATTCACTGTAAAAGAAGATAGTAACTAACAATTTGTCAATTCCCTTCCAAAATGGAACAGGAAAAGCTGATAATGTTGCCTCCTTCTCAGAAGTTTCAAGGCCTGACTGAATTAATAGATTTATCAGGTGCAATTATCCTCCTACCATTAGGTTTTTGAAACCATATCTCTTGCTCTCAGGATAATGCAAAACACTAGGCTGTGAGGCTATGCTATCACATTCTGAGGTTGAGGATGGAATATAAAGCAACCCAAAGGCAAAAAACTCTTAAAGTTTCTAATTTAGCAGCAAAACATAAAGAGGCACTGTAGGGAGCAGGAGCTTGCTGAATGGATTTTAGGGCAATTCCCCAGGAAAAGAAGCTTCAAGCTTCAGTTACAAGGAGTGATTACATATTTTCTTGAATGATAATGTTAAATGTGAAATGCAAAGCTGACGCTGGAGAAGAGGAAATAGTGGTACTTATTTCTTTAGGCATGAAGCCATCCTCTTTTTTACAAGGATGTAAGCCTGAACAGCAGGATAGGTTTCTTTGTAGAGCTTTTAAAAGTACCTAAAAATCCCTAATACTGAAAAGAGTATCTGCTCTCAGTGTCTTTGCACATGATTGAGGCAGCATCCATATAAACACCATCAGTATTATTCCAATGCATACAAGAACACTGAGAAAAGTAACTAGCTGAAGTTCATTTCAAACACTGCCATCATATATTTTATCAAAGCAAAGTGTTCACAGCTATTTTTAAAAGTGACAAGGACCCTTAAATTTAGGATTTTGTCCAGTTCCCTTTCATACTTTAATTCTGATGTTACCATTTTCCTCTGCCAGAATACTATTTTGACCCACTGCCACAGATGATTGACCAAACCTGAATTTCCTTTGATACTTGGCCTCTGAATGTAAGATGTGCTGGGCCACTCAAGCTGTGTAAAATGAATGGAAAGAAGGTCCTATATGGTCACACAAGAAGCTTATATTTGCAGCATTAAGTATCAGGATCTGGCTGCTTAGAGTTTCTTCAGGTGAAAATCTCATCTTCTGTAGTAGTAGTAGTAGTAATGTTGTAAAAATTATTGCTTAGCTTTTTTGCATGCGCATTACCTGTAAGTAAAAACTTTGGTTTATAATTCTGTACATACAAGCTTTTGTATTTGTATGTAAATGCTTTCATGTAGCAGTTGTGCCTAGTTATCTTTCTGCTATGACATGGAAAAAGTAGGCATTTTTATTGCAAAATATGGAATTTTTCAGTGATCTTACTCCTGCTTCTCTCTTCATCTCCTCTAGATCTTGTACTTTCTGTTATTGTTTAAAAGCACTAGAGACCTCATTTCTGGTGTTGAGCATGTGTATCCTTCTGCCTAATTTACAAAACATGTCTTTAAGCTTCTTGCAATTTTTTTTTTGTGCCAGCAGAACTAAAGGTCTTGCAGCATCCTTTTTAGAGGATAAAGTTGTCCCTACTGTCCTCAGGAGCACTTGCACTTCTAAGATGTGCTCAGGCTGCTGCATATAGGAGCTGTATGTTTTTGTGTGAGACATAAAGGTAAAAACTGGTCCCTGCCCTATTATGCGAATTTTCTCCCATGATATTGTACTGGGACTGCTGTGGAAACAATGAGATGAGAAGATTAGTATTTCAGTATTGAATTCTTGCCTTGACAAGAGACCAATATACTTTGCTAAGAGGAACCCAATTTGCACATGGATTGACCATGATTGTATATCGGGTTTATCGCTGTAAAATCTAGGGCTACAAGCACAAAAGCTCCTGCAGACCTAAAGAGGCAAGTTGACAAGGTAATGTGAGATCTTACCACAAATGATTTCAAATGGAAGAGAGCTATAAACTACTATCAATAAAAATAGCACTTGTCTTATTCAACTTTGGTGAAACTTAGTATGGTTTGGTGGTGTGGTTTGGTACTTGAGGTACCACCAACTGGCAACTGAGACCCACACAGCTGCTCATTCACTCCCCCTTGGTGGGATGGGAAGAGATTTGGAAGAGTAAACTCATAGGTTGAGATAAAGACAGTTTAATAGATAAAAGCAAAACACAAGCAAAACTCAAGCAAAGCAAAGCAAGGAATTCATTCACCACTTCCCATAGTCAGGCAGTTCAGCCAAACCCCAGGGCAGCAGGACTTCATCACGTGTAATAGTGACTTAGGAAGACAAACACCACCACATCATCATCCCCTTCCTCCTTCTTCCCGCACCTCTATATGCTGAGCATATGTCCTATGGTCTGGGATAGCCCTGTAGTCAACTGGGGTCAGCTGTCCTGGCTGTGCTCCCCAGCAACTTGTGCACCCACAGCCTACTCACTGGTGGTATGGGCTGAGGAGCAGAAAAGGCCTTGGCTCTATGTGAGCACTGATCAGCAGTAATAAAAACATCCCTCTGTGATCCACACTGTTTCCAGCTCAAATCCAAAACAGAGCCCCATACCAGCTACTGTGGAGAAAATTACCTCAGCCAAAACCAACACATAGTTATTCATATCCCAGCATGACTTTGCCTGTATGTTTCAGGTGTGAGAATCCTTTTTTCAGACTGAGGGATTTTTGTAGGAATGCCTCTGCTGTCAGTTCTCAGCATCTGCTTTATTTCTCAGGAGACTTATCTCCTCTGACTGGTCCTGCCTACGTGGCTTTGAATGTCTCCAGCTTAGCTTTGATGAATTTGCCCAGAGAAGCTGTGACTGCCACATCCCTGACAATGTTCAAAGCCAGTCTGGACTGGGCTTACAGCAACATGGTCTAGTGGAAGGTCTCCCTGCCCGTGGCAAGGATTTGGAACTAGATGATCTTTAAGGTCCCTTCCAACCCAAACCAGTCTGGGATTCTATGAAAGGGTTATTTTTCTTTTTTTTTTTTTGTATTTTACAGCTGTTATCCTCTGACTGCCAGAAGAGCTATGGTACTGAAAGGTTTTTTTTTGATTTGGATAAAACACAATATTTTGGACTGTGCAGACCAGTATGTAGAGTAATTTCATTTCTGTGAGCTGTGCAGGAACTGTGGAAAATTCGGACAGCTAAACTTCACGCTTATGCTCTTTTTAAATGGGTTTTACATAGAACTAGCCAGATTAATACTCTCTTACAGTCTTTTTTTAACCTCTTATTTTGGGATCATTCTTATTGAGGTATAAAGCAAATAGCTATTGCATACATCTAATAGTTCCTCTAGGATCAATTATAATGTGGTGCTTCTTTAACTCATTCAGGCCTTTTCTGCAGCCTTGTAAAGGCTGAAGTTGTTTCTCACATTCCAGCAAGGCACATTAAGTAGACAGACAGAGCCAGCAAATGGAGAAATCTTAAACTCCTAAAGCTTTTCCCGATGCCTAGGCACCACGTTTGAGGGCACAGTATTTTTTCTTTTTGTATGTTGTAGTTTCCTTTTGATTTTTTTCTTAAAACCTGTTTTCTCACTGATAATTTGTTCGTCTAGTTACCTCTAGCTCTTCATTTCTTATGTTTTTCTGTGCTGACTTTTCCTTATCTCTCTGGTTTTTTGTCATTTTTTTCACTTTGGTCAGGTTGCTGCATCCTTATCTTTTGCAAAATATTTTCCGTTTAATCTTTTTTTTTTGATCTTCCTCTTCTGTATATTGGACTGTCATTTTGTGTGCTTTTCCCCTTCTGTTTGTGTATATATGTGTGTGTCAGTGACTAGCTTATGATATTTTTTTGTTTCCTCTTTCTTTTGTGTTCTGCCTTTTAATATTTCTGCTTATTTTTGCTCTGCTGTTTTTCTCGGTGTATAGAATTTTATTTTTTTCTTGACAGTTCTTAGCTCTTTTATCCTTTGTAGGTAATCTCTTTACATTTTCTGTTTTCTTTTGCTACTGGTTTTTGAGTGCTGAGTTCTTTATTTTTCTTGCAGACCAGCTTCACTTCTGATCGTGTTCTTAAAACACCCGATACATATATATATATAAAAATATATATATATATATATACACATACATGTAGGCCTTTTCCTTAATTTTACTATACTCCATGATTAGCAAGGAAGAGTGAAAATAGTTTCTTGGTTCCTTTTTAGGCTTTTCAAATGATTTCACAAACAAGTATGCTATGGAGAGAAGAGCAACATGTTTATTTTCCTGACAACTCACCTGATACTAATACTCCTTTCTGCTGCTTTGGCAGTAAACAAGATGCTCATATAACACAGAGTTAGTTCAAGGCTCCTGTGTGTTGGGGGGATGTTGTAAGTTGTCACTGAATAAATTAAAACCATGTTTAGTATCTCAGCCTTGATCTAAACAGCTTAGGAGTGATGTGTGACGAAGTAGGTAGTACTGTTGTATGTTTACTTTTCTGATGAAATTACCAGTAAGAAAGAGAGGTGATGGTGAATTTTGTAAGAGTTCCAGGCTGTGTGTGCTCACAGGAATACTGTCCTTTATGGAAAATAAATTATTCTTCCATAACTTTTATCTTATTGGCTTTAAAATGTAACTTTTTAATACTGGAATGAAGATTTACAAAAAATGAAACATAGCTTCTATTCCATTTCTTCTTTTTGAATTCTTATTTCTCAAAGAAATAGATGTGAAAGAAACCACAAAGATTCATTAGGTTTTAATTTTACTTCTAAGGGAATTAATGGTTAACACCTGTATTACCTATGCTGTTCTAATCAAAGAACTGCCACATTTCTTCAGTTGGCAACAATTTTTTGTAAGAGACTTTAGTCTGATAAGAAAAGGTTTGTCAATTTAGATTTAAATTTTTTGCAGTCCAGTGTTTTAATATTTATGCTATTTTAAAAAATAATAATTTGTTGCAGTTTTATAAGATAACAATCTTTATATTTTTTTAAATGCATTTTTTCCTTTTTTTATGAAGAACCTCAATGTGTACTTTTCTAGTTGCAGTTGCAGAACTGCAGTATCTGCTATTCATACAGAAGAATTTTAAGAGTCATAAACAATCTAGAAACCCTTTTTAATTTCTTTTTTAAAACTCTTCATGAAAGGAAACACAAGACTTTCCTTTTACTCCACCTGAGGCCAGTATAATCATGAAGAATCACCCATGAAGATGAAAAATTGTCATGTAGAGAATGCACAAATGTATAAATTTAGAACTTTCTAATCACAGTGACAAAAAACATGTTACTTTACCCTAAAGCATCTGGTGCTTAACTCTTCCTTTCTCTTGCACCCTTTCTTTTGACTACAGATTATCCTGGATATGTAAATGCTTGGCAAAGGATAATATTTACAGCTTCTGTAGCTTTGCAACTGTGACATACTGTTTAATTAAACAGTAACAACTGCAGCCCATGGTATTTTCTATGAGTGTCTGGAAAACTTTGCCACCCAAAGTGAATTAGCCCATCATTAATTAATCATAAAAAACTTGCTCTTTCTTTTGGTTATAATCTGTTTGGACTCAGAATAAAATGGAAAAGATTAGTTTTCTTTTTCTATACTGCTGTCTCTTTTACCCAAACTACTGGGAACTTCAATTAGTTCTAACTTTCAGTATTGATGTAATGTACTGAACTTCATTGACTTTATACATAGTGCCTGTTTTTCAGAAAATAGAGCACTTTTGAACCCTCTTCCCACTGTGCATTATCACTGAGGCAGGTGAGTTTTTCTGGAATCCAGAACAAATAGCAGGAATTTTCTACATGTTCTATGCTTCTATGCTTTCACCAAAGTTTTTCCCAAGATTTTCTCTGCCTTTGTATATTTCAAAACCAGTTTTTTTCTTTATTACACTATTTTAAGGGTTTATAAATAAAATCGAATTAGTTTTCTCTTACTGCCCAAATTTATGATAGATTTAGGAAAAGTCTAAAAAGTAAATCTTAAAAGATTAGGAAAACCAACTCACGTTATTGATCCAACACAAACTCTTTTTTTTTCCGTCTGTGATTTTGTCCCAACCTTATGATGTGAGATGAGAAACAAAACCACTGAAGTATCTTAGATGTGCATGTGAAACCTGACCAGAGCTTTCCCTGTGTAAAGTAGTCCAGAAATAGAACTGAATAATCACAGGACAGCCCAGGTTGGAAGGGAGCTTGAACCTGTTCCAACCTTCTGTGGGAAAGGGAGTGTAGAAGAGATATTCTGTCCAATGTCTTGAAAAATTCCATTGATGGGGACTGTGCCACATCCCTGCGAAGTTTGTTCCAGTGAATGATTGTTCTCACTGCAAAAAAAAAAATATTTCTTATATCAAGATGAAACTTCTACAGATGCGATAGTTCCTGTTTCCTCTTGTCCACTCCATGTAGCTCCACTTTCTTTGTAGAATCACAGAAACAGAATAGTTTGTGTTGGAAGGGACCTTCAAAGTTCATCTAGCCAAAGTCCCCTGCAATAAACAGTGACCTCTTCATCTGGATGAGGTTGCCCAGAAGCGCATACAGTCTGACCTTGAATGTCTCCAGGGCACTCAACCCCTCTCTGGGCAACCTGTGACAGTGTTTCACCAACCTCATTGTAACAAATTTTTTCCTCGTATCCAGCCTGAATCTTCCCTCTTTTAGTTTAAAACTATCACATCTCATCCTGTTGCAACAGGCCCGGATAAAAAGTTTCTCCCCGTCTTTCTTATAAGCCCTTTTTAAATACTGAAAGGCCACAATAAGGTCTTTTCTTTCTCTCAGCCTTTCCTCATAAGAGAGATGTACTGGAATACCGTGATGAGGTTCCTCTAAGGCTTCTCTTTGCCAGGGAAAACAGTCCTAACTCCTTGACCTTTCCCCATAGGGCAGGTTCTCCAGCCTTTTGACAGTCTCATGGCCCCTACTTGTACCCTCTCCAGTCTGTCAGCACCTTTCCTGAATCAGGAGGACCAGAACTGGATGAAGCACACTGCTGACCCATGTTCATTTCATTGCCCACTAGGATGCCCAGGTCCCCTCAGTTGGCTGCTCCAAGCCCCACAGATCCCAATCTTGCAAGGGGCTCTCTCTTTGGCTGTGTCATCCCAGGAGCAGGACCTTGCCCCTGACTGTGTTAAACTCCATACTGTTCTCACCAGGCCAGATCCCCAGGTCTTGCAAGATGGCTCTGCCTTCTGAAGTGTTCACCTCACCACCCAGTTTGCTGTCATCAGTGTCATCTTTCAAATATTGCTACTGAGTAATGTGGAACACTGAAACGTTTCTAACTTTTTGAACAAGCATTTGGGATTACACAAATGCTCTACCACAGTGTGAAAGTATCTATGACCTTTGTAAAAACCTAATTAAAACAAACACATATCACACTATTAAAAGGTGTAAATAGCTAGACAAATGTAGAGAAATAGGAAACCCAACATGCTCATAGAAAAAGAGCAAATGAACTCACAAAGAAAACAGTGAACTGAGATAAGTCAGATACCAAGCAAGCTGGGCAACATAGGATCAGTTTTTCTTGGTTTGTAATTTCATCCATGATTCTTCATTTCCTAGATTCAGTGGATCATATTGTCCCCAGGAGGTGTGTGCATGGCTGGAAATGAAGGCAGAGTACGAAGGTGTGTTGCTAAAACAGAAACTTGTCTTGCTCCAGGAAACCGTAGGCCAAGTAGTGAAGTGGAGTCCAGGAAAACAGAAAATCTCATTGAGCTCTTTATCTGTACACCGATCAAATCTTTGTGCCGTAAGTCACTGGCAGCGGGTTCTTAATGCTTTATATGTGATAACTGCTATCATTAAGGACAAGAAAATAATTTTTTCACAATGAATTTGGTATTTTTATTCAGCCTTTAGACAAATAAATGATTGACTTCAGTTCTGAAAATACTCATCATCATCATTTTCACTTTATCTTCAGAACCCATGAGTAGGCTTAATGAAGCTGTATGATTACTCACAATGCAGGAAGCAAGATATATCCTCAAGTCTTTGAAGGCGTGTATATCCTGAGTTCACTGACTTCTCAACAACAACAATACACATGATAAAAATTAGGAAGGGGTCTCTGTACTTGAAATGATCAAGCAGATTAGGACTTTTTAATAAATAAAGTGGCTAAGAGAGCCGATAGATGTCTATGAAAACATAAGTGGCATGGAGAAGGTGCCAGTTGTTCACTTGTCTACTTTTAGAAGAACTAAAGGGCATCAGAGTTATCAGAAGGCAGGCTCATGGTTGCTTGAAAGCAGAGTACTTGGTTAGACATACCTTCAGCATGCCTCATATGTCATTATTGTGTTCTTATTCTCCCAGTTATATCTTTGCTGGTTGTTGCTGTTGTGTGATTAGTTGTAGAAGTCTATTGTTTTTATGATCCCACAGTTATTTCCATGCACTATTTGAATAATTGAAACTTTATATATGGGAGAACGTGTATTTATAAATACTCAAAAATGCCAAAATTCATCATGCCACAGGTATGAGTCAATATGACTGACTGTATGAAAATTGTGATTTTCTTTATATTCATGCAAACAGTTTTGCTTTTTTTTATAATTGCTTAAGTACATAAACATATAGAAAGAGTTTCTGTCAAGACCAAAATCAAAAAGTCATTCACAATTTCTATGCCACAAGAGTTTCACAGTAGAATTGCTGCCCTTGGAAACCTCCTTTTTCCCTAACATGCGATTCAGAGTTATTCTCTTAATCCAGTGTAAAAGAAAATGGCATTTCAGGATGTTCTATAGTCATTTCTAAAGTCAGCTGAACCTCATTTCGAAAGCACTTGCTACTTGTGACTAAAAGAAGTGTTCAACAATCACACCACATAATACATGAACCTTGTCCTTCATTTATCAAAATTATTATCAAGCAATTATATTATTTTCCTAAAAACAAGTGAGTCTATCACTGTATACTGCAGAGATTACCCTTCCTTTCTTCAAGTATCCAAGTCTTGATAGTCCATTCATAAAACTCTCAAGAGATACCGTAACATTTTCTCCCACATCTCTCTGAAGTTCTACATTTTTGCCTAAGGATATTTTTAAATTTCTATTTACAATGCAACTCTGTATTTGTGCCTGCAAAACATTTGATATTTAGCAGCTACACTGTGACTTGCAGTCGCAATTTATGGCTCCTCAATAGCTTAATTACCTTCTCTTGCTTTTGTATCTAACAGATTTCAGGATTCTTTTAGGTAGTAGGAGGTTGATTTTTTTTCCCCTTTATAAAAGGGCCTTTGTTATTAGCATATTAAGACTGGAATGAGGAGGGTTTTTTTGTCTCAGCGCATGCTATCCCAGGACAGGGAAGTGTTATGTTTCTCAACATAGGAACAATCCACGCGTAGGGATTACCCTGTGCTATGGACAAGGAAAGTGATTCATCATGAATTCACACAAAGAATCACTGGAATCATGTATTTAATTCACTGAATGCTTGCTGGTCTCTCTGGAGCAAAATACTTATGATTCAATAATATTATATGTTTAAGAAAACCCTCCAACTCTTTCTTTCTTCCCAGAAACATGCCTGCTAGAATGTATTGGGAAAAGCATCCTCAGGACATCAACTTTTACAATGCAGCTCAATGCCGTGCAGGAACTTGAAACAGTTACTAAGGGTCTTTCATTACCCAGATGGGATAAAGAAAAAATAACAGCAGCATAGATTTTCTTCTGAAACGTATGTCATTCATTATTTATGGAACAATACTTTCTGATTGCTATTCCTCTGGAATCTAAATGCACAATAGCATTATTCATCATTTCCATCAAAAGATTTGTATTGAATCTGCTTCAAGAAAACTGTCTGCTTACCTCTGACATTCCATGAGAAAAAAAGGCTTACTAAGCAGCATGTATTAAGTTGCTTTGAATAAAAGAGATCTGGAAAGGTCTAATTATTTTTCTTCCTTTCAACAGGTTACTTTCTGTCACATGGCAATTTGTAATATCTTCATTTGTGAAATATGTTATTACTACTTTTAGATGATTGTTGGCTTTAGCAACAGAGAGATATATGCAGTAGTACAACTGTGTGACCCAAAAGAAACAGAAAATTGTGTTCAAATGAGAATGTACATATTTTATTCCATTTATGGAGATTTTCTGTAAGTAAAAAATATTTGTCAGCCAGTAGTACCTATGATTACATTAACAGCCTCATTGCCCAAAGTTCTTTAATGCCTGGAATCTCCCACTGATTTATGCTACAAGGATATAGATTAAATCCATTGGTTCCTGTGACATATAAACACATTTGATTACCTTTGACAGCCAGGATCAGATTTTTAATTGGTCACAGACCATGAAAATTTACCTCATCAGAAAATCCATCCCTTATTTTGGTAACTGCAAAATATGGAGCATAGGCTTTACAAAATGATACCCATAATATTTTGAAAAAAAACAAAACCAAAACCCACATTTGTTTTTTTATGTTACTTTGTATTTTAATATGATGCTTAAATGAATGGATGACAATAATGATCAGTAATATAAATAGTGCTAAGCAATGGCTTATTGATGGTAGGAATTTTTTTTGTTCAGCTACTGCAATGCTACTGTGATCATAAGAGTAAACCATACATCAAATATTGTTTTAAAAATGATAAAGAATATTTAAAACTGGCATTGGGAAATATGAAATGTAATTCTAATGAATAATGGATATTATAGTCATTATAGAATGTATATATATCTAATTAGTAAAATAGTTACAGTGTAGAGGGGAAGGAGGAAAAAGTATTTAGCTGCTCTACATTTCAATTATTCTAAAATTATTCTATCCAGGGTCCAATTTTCTTCACTTACAACCTTCGTGAAGCACTTTGTAAAGATTTAAAAACTAGTGAAGTGTGTGGGTAAAAATGTGTCTATGTTCGGGCTGTTGGCAACATACGTTTAATTAGAAAATTAGCATACTGAGAGTCAGTATTCACTTTTTCGTTGGTTCTGTGCAAGTAGCAAAATAGCCACAGATCTAAGCTGACAGTTACTGCAGAACAGTGTGGTTTTCTGGAAAAAGAGAATTCTTTTCTGTGGGCTGATAGTGGAGCCTAATGAGTGATAAATGTTGTAGGTCAAATTTTGTTTTCACATGAGAAAAAACAAAAGACTGGTGGAATGGCAAGTAGACCCTAAAAAAGGGGCTTATAAATATGGAAAATGTGTGAAAAAAATCGCTGTGTAACCACTCTATCAAAACCGTAGGCTTCATTTCATACAATGATGAGCAGAGTTTCAGATACTGTGCATATTATCTGACTAGGTTTACTGGATGCTAATAATCACATTTCTGATTTCCTATAGCGTTCTTCCAGATTCATGATATCAAATTTATCCTTATCTGCTTACTTAATGGGGTAACAAATATAAACTGGATCAGTCTAGTGATAAATTACAATTTCTAAGATGCCTGGAAAATATCCATGTAAAGGAATTGTACTGCCTGTCCTTGCTTGTTCTATCTATAGGGGAAATACACACAGTTCAAGTATGCATCATGCATATGACACTGACAAATAAGCCTGATCAATAAGTGACAATTTCTGATCTGTTGGTGCTTTTTGTTTAATTTGATTACATACATGTGAGAGCTTAAAAAAAAAACAAACAGTGAATCAAAATTAACTAGTGTATATGAGAGTCAGATACATTCCTGCAGTAATGTGTTTCTTTTTTTTGACTTAAGGTGATGTTATTTTCTTAATCAAATTGGCAATATTGGATTCACAGTTAACTATTATATTTCATTCTCTGCTTAGTTGTCAGGGTTGCAGATTTTGGGTATTATTCAGTATGTTTCAGTAAACAGTTGTAAATAATGTTACTTACCCTGCAGCATTTATGCTGGTAACAGCTTTCTCCCTTGCTTCTCATATATGTGTGCATTTCTTTTAAACAGAGCAATTGTCTTCCACCAAGATGGCCGTAATTATTGCCATAGCTATTCCTCAGGTGTTGTTTCTAGGACATCAGGCAAAATTTAACAGGAGATGTTGGGCCGCTGCAATGGGATTAGTTTTGACTGATATCTGTTCAGATTCGAAATTCAGTTTGGATTGTAATGATTGGGACTTGCAAGATTCATGGTGAAGATGACTTACTTCGGAGCACCAAAAAATGTGATTTCTCCATCTTGGTAATCCTTCCCTGCTCATATTGCTCCCTCATCCTTTTGCTTAGTAGGCTACTGTCATTTCCAATTTCCTCCTTTCCCTAGAAGAAATCATTGTGCTAGCCTTTCTATCTAAGACTTTTTTTGTTGTTTTCTTCTGAGGAAATATTAATAAAAACCAACTTTGTACCCATCTGAAAGCTCACAAATTGGTAATAATATATACATGTAATTTTAAAGTTCAGTGATATACTTATGAGCCAACATATTCCGTTATGCAAGCCTTATATGTAATGCTTACTTTGATACACGGGCAATTTAAATTTGTCTTACACTCTCAAATGTTAAGTTATATGGAAAAAAAACAAAACCGATTTCAAGGTATGTCTCTGCATTATTAATTGAGGCTGATGACTTTCTTCAGCACCGTATTTATGGTTTGAAATGGATTTTTTTATGAGCTTTACAGATAAAGAAATATAAAAAATCCAGTGAAAAATGTTGTTCTTCTAAAACCATTTGCATTTGCATTTGAAATGGAGATTCAAGCTCTAGGCCATTTGTCTTAACATAAGTGTACAGTACCTTTGTAGACTTAATGCATCTTAAATATGAGTTTTTTCTAGCAAATGGAAACCAAAGAATGAATCTATGTGTGATATTATAAGATGAATAAATGCTTGGAAAAAATGAAAACATTTTCTGACTTGGATATGAATGAAAAATGACTTGCAAATAATATGGTGAAATTTATCAGGTACTTGCATCATATTTACTTGCTGGACTCTGACCCTGAAGTTAAACAAGTGAGGTCTTTTGCTGAAGGAAGTGGGAAATAACACGCAAATAATTCTGAGACATATTATAAGCACAGCAAAATGCTCATGTAGCAGAAATTATGAAAGTGATTTACATTTATGTAGCTTCTACATGGAGAAAGTGCCTCCAGAGCTTTATAAACTGAATGCAGAGACCAGTGTAACTAAAATGGGAAGTCTTTGTCTTCGAACTTTAATACTGCACAGCAACATTATGCAATATTTTGGGCAGAATAAGGTGATCACTTCATCAAAACTTCAGGGAGTAGTGACTTGACCAGGAAGATTAAGCTAAAATATGAACTCTTAAAAAACTGTCATGGGTTACTTAAGAATTCAAGAAATAAACAGATGACATCCATAACCACAAAGATTAAGCCATGTACACATTGGGAAATTAATTTAGAAGAGACGCTTGTGCAGTATTGCTATTTCCATACTGAAGGCAGTGCTTCTGCTTGCTTTATTTCCCTTTCTGTTTTTGAACACTTGTGTATTCCTCTGAATTCCCCATCTGGATGACAAGACATTTCAACTGCACAGAGCAGGAGTAACCCTGGTTTCCAGTTTGATGTTAAGCTTCCTAATGTTATTTATGATTCAAAACCATATATCCATGATCCAAATTCTCAGTTGTAGCCAAGAAATGATCAATGCTGCTGTTGAACAAAAGGTCAAAATAGATGTTTAAACATACCTCTGTTTGCCTAACAATTATACAGCTGCAGATAGTCCCTGGCACAGGAGATGGGTCTCACTCTTGTCCTATGTATTCAGGTATAAGGAAGCTGTGGAACAGAAAACACTGGATTGACTGAAAAAGTAAACTAGGGAGAATCCCTACTAACTTTTTGCTGGAGTACTTTTACCTAATTATCATAATCTAGAGGATGTGGAGCTGTTGGAGCGAGTCCAGAAAAGGGCCATGTAGATGCTGTGAGAGCTGGCGCAGCTCTGCTCTGGAGGCTAAGAGAGCTGAGCTTGTTCAGCCTGGAGAAGGCACTGGGAGACATTAGAACAGCTCCCAGTGTGTAAAAGGGCTACAAGTAACCTGGAGAGAGGCTTTGGACAAGGGCCTGTAGGAACAGGACATGGGAAATGGCTTAAAAAGAAGGGGAATGGCTGGTTAAAACTTGGCAGAAGGGAGACTGTGATGAGATCTTAGTCAGAAGTTCTTCCCTGTGAGGGTGGTGAGGCCCTGGCACAGGGTTCCCAGAGATGGCAATGCTCAAGGCTAGGCTGGATGGGGCTTGGAGCAACCTTGTCTAGTGGAAGGTGTCCCTGCCCATGGCAGGGGGTTGGAACTGGATGAGCTTTAAGGTCCCTTCTAACCCAAACGAGTCCGTGATTCTAAGATGTCTGGGAACTTGTGCTTTAGATGAAACTTGTTACATGCTCTTGAAAAATTAAGTCCCATGAAAAAGATGACAACTGGATTCCCTCAGTATTGAATACTCCCTCTTGTGCACCTCGCAGCTGATTACACATTTCACTGACTCACAAAATTATGCTGATTTTTAATTCACTTTTTTTTTAATTTCTTTTTCTAAATCTTATCACAAGCCATACAGCATTTGCTAACCATGTGTCACAGACTTTTAGAAAACTGTGCATCCAAAGCTTTCCTGAAGTTTAAGT
The DNA here is from genome assembly GCF_034315485.1 of Pezoporus occidentalis. Classification (NCBI taxonomy): domain Eukaryota; kingdom Metazoa; phylum Chordata; class Aves; order Psittaciformes; family Psittacidae; genus Pezoporus; species Pezoporus occidentalis. The sequence continues at coordinate 2,663,228 of NW_026916263.1, forward strand.
AAACTTGCCAACGTCACTTCTGTCGGTTTTCATTATTCTTCAGTGATTTTCATCAAGGTTGCTAAGCATGGTTTGCCTTCACAAATTCACATCAGTTTTCTAGTTAGTCTGTGTCTGTTATGCTCAGCTTCCCTATTACTAATACCTTAACTAAAGAAGCAGCACCTACATCCTTGAATTTCTGTTTTATATACTGGGGTTTTTAGAGTGTTTGCTTCATATTAGGTTCTCTATAGTCTGAAGTAAATATTTTTTCCTGGTTTTATCCTATTTCAGAACTCTGGGGAAGTTAAAAACAGACAATGGGTCAGTAAATCTCACAGCTCCTCTAGAGGTGTTGCTCAGATCAGTTGAATGTGTCTATTTTTAGGATCCTGCAAATACTGCACAGATTCTCTGAAATGTTAATTATTACTGAAATAGATAAGAAGCATATTTTAGAATTAACCCAATGACATCAGGAAGTTTAGTTTTCCTGAAAGAATGAGTGGGAACCACAGTGTGTTCCCATACATCTCATGGTCTAGGTGCCCTGATTATGGAGTCTCTCTACTGCAGGAAATTGTTCTTTGGAGGCCCAACAGTGAAAACTTTAAACTTTTTAGAAATAAACCCATAAATTCTCTCTGATTTTGATTTTAGCCATGAAGTATTGTATGTTAAGCCAGCTGTCTGTCCTTTCAGATAGTTGTTATGCTTACATTGATCTCCATAATGCAACAGGTATCTTACAGAAACTTTTGGACAAGCAATTAATTTTGAAACCTGACAAGTCAGAGATAAAGTCAATTTTAATTACTGTATCACATACCTCTGTCAGTTGACTTTTATAAACCTGCTAATTATTATTTTAAAATTTGCAGTATTTTCTGTATTTCTAAATGAAGTACATAACTATTGCACATTTGGAATATACAGTTCCTAGAGAAGATTTAGGAATTGTTCATCAGCTTCTCATAGCCTAGTACAAAATCTCAGTGTGGACTTTCTTATCTGGGATGTTCTTATGATTATAACCCAAGAAACATGGCTGCAGTTCTCCACCACTTTTAGATTTTCTGTTTGATTTAGACAAATTATTAATTTATCTGCTGTTCAATCTTCCTTTTCTAAAATTAATATAATATTCCCTAATTGTATAAGGTGATAGTCTTCACTAACTGAAGGCTGAAGCTACCCACAACACTAGTGGTAGTATAAATAATGTAGAAGGGAGAATGTGGAGTTGATATGATTATAAATTGTGTGAGCATCTTAGGAGGCAGTGTAGGTGTAGCATAGTAGCAGGGGATGCATTGGTGGTGCTCATTCTTTCTATAAAAGTTTTTGAACTTTCCTGTAAATGGAACACTGAACATTCACTTTCTAAACTCATCCTGTCTTTCTCTAATACAAGTTCTGAAAGCTTAGCTTAGGATGGCTGCAGTTGCTTTCAGTTAGGGAAACAGAAACCCTCTAAAGTTGATTGCTCAATCAATAAAACTTGGCCTTGAGCAGTAAAAAATTAAAGTTTATGAGAAAAAAAAGTAAGAAAATTGCAGTGCTGTGCGGCATGGTGTATATTATTTAATATAGGCTTTATTCTACTATTGCTAAAATAGATTTATATGCTTTATAGACCTATCATTAGTAAATGCCTGACTTCTGGAACTTAGATGCCTATTAAGGAAATTCCACTGAAAACACAGAACATGTATGTGTTATTCAAAGCAGCACTGAGCTGAGTCACTCGAGCTAGTGCAGTCCACACAGTGCTATGCTATTGATCATTAAAGCAAAGTTAAATAGGTGAGGCAACAGGGCTGTTCCTAACACATGACATATCCGTGAAGGTTAAAGTCTTTTCTGAATGAAAGGAAGTACAGTTACGCTCAGGTTGCAGCAGCATTAGAATCACGATGCATCATGTAGGGAGATCTATCTGTGAGACTATCATACGGCCATCACCACACTAAATTTTTGACAACAAAGCTCATGGATATTGTAATTTTTTGGCTAGCTACAGCACTGTAATGCATATTATTTCTTCTATCAACAAGGTGCTTCCTGTTTTCTGGATCAAAATAGGACATAGCTCAAAGGTGGGGTGTTTCTAAGTATGCTTACATGTAGAATTGCATGTCAGGGTGTAATGGATAGTTAACAAGTCTAAGAAAATGTGACTTTAAAATATCCAAAATCTACCTTAAAAATCTGGTTGGGGTGATGAAGATTTTTATGTCTATGTTCTTGGCTTAGGGTCAAAAGAATTAATATCTCTTCTAGAGTTGAGAAAATGAGGAATTAGGGAGTTTCATCTACCACATTATTGTGAGTTTAACAGAAATATTTGGGCTGTATATATCCATGAGGAGTGACGGTACACAAAAGAAAGAAATAGAACAGAGTAAAACTAAATGAAGGTTTGGGCTTTGGATATGGTCTATATTTTATGAGCAGAGCATTTTGATTTTACTTACCAGCAAGAGAAAATGAAACATCATGATCATTTGCATGAAAGCTGGGAAATGATTCTTGAAGGCAGACTGTGATATTTTAATATGTAGTGGCTTTCTTAATATATCTTCATTATTCATACCTAGAATCACCTAATACATTATTATTGAGAATAAAATAAGAGTTTTACACCATGCTTGTTTTGAGAGTTACTGTTTTCTTCTTTACCCTGACCTCAGATCTTGATCCAGCTAGGTCTTAGAGGACTACGAACAACAAGATCAGAAAGTTGGAGGAAACAAAATTCTAAGCTAAATAAATCATTCTAGCCATCTGATTTTTTAGAGGTGGTAAAAGTGTAGGACTAGAATAGCTAAAAGGCATGGTTGTATTTTGTTTTCATAAAGTGAGTTGCTGCTCCATCTTCCCTGCATTTATCTTCCATGCTAAACAGTAATTGTATTCTCATGAATATTTTCAGCTTTTTAGTAACAATACTGCAAAATTTATGAGCCTAGCAATACCAACCTGAATTCAAAACACTGAAAATTCAGCCGCTTTGTTGTTTATGACAAGAACTGCTGATTAAATAGCCAAGGAACACTCCGAGATTATAGTGAAGCAGAAAAGGGAGTAGACCTAACTAGGGGTACTATGTAGTCATCTAGTATTACTGGTCTAATTTATAATAGCACTGTGATTTCTATGGGCTATTAGGACATCAAAGGACTGCAGAATCAGTGCGTAATCCAGTTGTTTTCTGTAAGCCACACCTTGTATAAGGATTGCAATAATATTTTCGTGGCACCTGAGAAAGCTATTCTGACCACAGACAATACAGATTTTGTGCAGAAAATAGACTTGAAAAGCTAGTCAGATTACCATAACATATCAAACCTGCAACTTTATTTCTTCTATCTCTCTGTTTAAATATTTCTCCTAGTTGCACATTTTTTGTATATTACACATAATGAATTATACTGTTTTGGGGAGGAAATTCTAAGGATTTTTGTTCTAATGTTGATTTTGTGATTTTGAATCTTTTTTCTTAGTGACTTAGTTCAAGTTTATGTATGTAAATCTTCCCATAAATACAACCTGATCTCAGAGAAATTGAGTTCTAGTAAGAGTTCTGACATGTAGCAGACCAAAACTCTCAAAGATAATGCAGACCTGCAGGATCAAAAGGATTCACAAAACAGACTGATACTGTAACTTCCCTTTTCATGCTGTAGACTCTAGTATCTCAACCATGGCAAGGGCTGTGCATCACTGATGAAGAGTAAAAGACAGCTTAAAGCAACACCAAGCAGTTTTATGGTTCAGTCAGTGACATTTTTTTAAAAGCAGTACATAGTTTTCCATGGGAAGACTTGTGGGGAGCAGATAGAGGAAGATGTTCCATAACCTGCCAATAGGTTGCAGGAGGAGCATGCCATGACTTTCTAAAGATACCCATGGCCCAAAAATGCATAATGAATTTTATCCAGCTTTGCTGTTGCTGGATACCCAGTGTCATGCCTACTATTTGTTAGTCTTAATGGATCCAGTGCAAAATATGCAATATAGTTTTTGGTTTTAGTTTTCACATAGTGATCCCATAAACACACTCTTGCAATATTTTATAGACAGTATAGTAGGTTTGAATGATAGATGAATATGTCTGTAAGGTGCCTTTGAAAAATTCATTATATTTTGTAGAAAATAATTATTAGTTAGAGACATAACATCAAATATAGGACCTGAACGAGGAGGTTTTTTTCTGTTAAAAACCCAAAAATAAAATAAGGATGAAATTACAAATGGCTGCATTAAAAGAAAACTTTACACTTTCCTTAGCACATTAGTACTAGGAATGACAGGATTCTTTTAATGTAGGTACACAAGAGCTTAATCTTGAAAACATACTAATATAAACTACCAATTTTTGGTTTCTTTCTGAACTTGCAGCATGACTTTATTTTAAGCAGAAAGGTAAACCAAAACTATCGCAAGTTTCTTTCCTTCTCCTTAAATATAGTTTCTTGCCTAGAAAATAATAGGTTTTTAGTTCTTCACCATGCTCCCTGTGAGATCTTGTGAAAAATCTCAGGGAATCATTGACTGAGTTTGACCTACAGCATAAAAAGAAAACTGTAGGGTATTCAGAAATCAAAACTTAAAATGTAGGTTTGAACAAGTGTTTACTGTTCTTATCAAATCAAGCAGAAGCAAACTTGACATTTACTTTTCCTTTGAACAGGGAAAGTCAGTATCAAGCTTGCTTGCTTGCTCTTAGTTAGAATGCTGGAAACTTAGCTTAAAATCCTAGACTTCAGAAGTTAAATTACCTAAAATCCTGAAACTTTCAAGAAAAAAGGCAAAGCTTCTTTCTGTTTATTTTATGCTTTTTCTAACTTTCTGGACTTATTCACTCTATAATTTAAGGGAACATTAAACTTTACCAGCAAAGAAATATCTCATTCTGACCAGAATGTTATGAAAAATTAGATCCTCCTGTGATCAATGTACAGTGAAGAAAATTCAACAGCAATTGTTTTTATTTAAAATGTGAAGGTAGTTTATTTGAACATTTAGTTTCAGAGCAGAAGATTATTTCCTATAAAAGAAGTCACAGTTTATGCAAAAAAGACAAAGGCCCTGCTTGTAATCTCATTTATACAAATACAAATAATGAATTATGACTCACGGGCTCTGATGCCTGATCTGAGAGCACAAACTACCTATTCATTGAGTTTTGATTAGTCTATATTTATCTGCAGTAACTCTGACATACATCTCGGATATGTGTACAGGCAGGATTCCAGGATTCATGAATACTTCACCTAGGAGTCAAGAATCCTGATCCTGTATGTGGCTTTGCTATTGGCTTTTTTTGACAAATCACCTACTTAGCCATTTTTGGTTTCTTCTGCCACCCTTTGTAATTTGTTTAGAAGAAATTCACCTCTGTACTTAAGGAAAACAGAATCTTAGCCTCTTTGGCTACAGCATAAAAATATTGTTATTTTTCAATTAATAACAATATACGGTAAGTTTTATGGCTTTTCTTGTAAACCTTGTACATTTTCATGATTTTCTGGCCTGTGTTTTTCGCAGCACTGAATCTGGAACCTGGGGGGATTTTTTCTTTTTTCCCCCATTTGATTTTTCTGTATTCATATTAAAGAAAAAAACTCCAAACAACCTGCCTCAGAACAGCTTCTTATGGAAAAAAACTTGAGCAAGTTTTTATCCATTCAAGTTATCAATCAATATTTAGTCCCTAACATTTGTTTGCTATGTAAACAAAAATGTCTGTTTCTCAATGAGATTATTACTTATTAACTTTCCACACAGTTGTTCTTAATGTTACTCAGAGTGGAATATTGACTTCATACTGTAGATAAGGTGTAGTTAAGAAAAGCAGGATTTGGTCCAAAGGGTCAAATGCTTCTAGATCAACAGTTTTAATTGTCATTTGTCTTAATGGAAAGAATAACACAGTTTATTCTAACCATTAACAAAGAAGAGGTCTGAACAAAATCTGCAAAAGCTGTTTCTAAAACAGAATAACAAGAGAAAGAACACTTGTTAATTGCAAAAAAGGTCATTTTTCCTCCTTTGAAAAGGAAGCATATATTTCTTAATGATGAGAAGAAGAAAAAAGGTCTAGATTATTAGTCTTCATTTTCCATAAATATCTTGGCAAAAGGAGGATACTTCAACTAAACAGGTAAATATACAAAGCTGCGCTTAGAAATAAACCATAGGTAAGGGGGTATTAATTCATTTCAAGCAATGAACTTCATGTGGAGGCACAAGACGCAAATAAAGTACCCCATGTAGTGCTCTCTATTACTACCACTAAACTGCCGCAAGACAGAAAGCAAGTATTTTTTGATTCAGTCTGGTTATTGCTGTTCTATTGCACAGAGCATCTGGGTGACATTCAGTTCAACTCTTTCTTCATGGTAGCTCCTAGCAGGAACTGGAAACAGAAGAAATAAAATGTCTTTGGTGTTGCTGTGCTCAAATGATAAAAGAAGCAATTTCGTTCTGCTGAACATGCATGTTGCTCTTGTCTGCAATTTTTCTCTTATGGCAGAATGATCAAAGCATGTAAGACTGTGCTGGGTTCAGCAGAAGCAATCATTTTTTCTCCTTCTTAGTAGCTGGTGCAGTGCTGTGTTTTTGACTTTTGGCCTGGGAACAGCGCTGATAACACCGAGGTTTTTAAGCTGCTGCTCAGTAATGTTTACTCTGACCAAGGACTTTCTGAGTCTCACGCTCTGCCAAGGAGGAGGGGAAGCAGGGAGGAAGCAGAGAGAGGATACCTGACCCAAACTAACCAAAGAGGTATTCCATACCGCAGCAGGTCATGCCCAGGATGTAACTGAGAGTTACTTGGAAGGGTTAGTTCACTGCTCAGTCAGGCTGGGTATCAACGGGTGGTATTGTATTCTCTTCCCTTGTTATTTCCCTTATCATTAGTATTATTGGTGTTAGCAGTACTGGGTCTGAGTTATACCTTAATTACTGGACTGTTCTTATCTCAACCCGTAGGAGTTACATTCTTTCGATTCTCCTCCCCATCCCTCTGGGAGCCCGGGTGGGGGGATAAAGGGGGGTAGTGAGAGAGTAGGCTACATGGGTTACTGATTGCACTTAAACCACAACAAAGACCCATGGAAGATGAGCAGGACCTTGCTTGCTCAGTTTAGCAAAACAGGAAGTAGTACAAGAATCATAGAATCACAGAACCAGAGCTTCAGCCTTTGTTCTCAGATGAGCACCCACTATTCTACCTTGAGGGTCAGGTAGGATGAGTGCCTTTGACCCATGCAGATGGTCACAGAATGGTGCCTGGTTCCTGGTTATGTGAACTTAAAGTTTACATATCGCATAGACTGGTTGTATGATCAAGTTTAATTCTGTTTGTAAGGCTGGGACTCCCTACTGCTGTTTCAAAGGGTTTATGAAAATATAAATTATTACAGCTAAAGTTTTATACGTAAAAAAAGTTTGGTACCAGAATATGTAGAACATAGAGTAACTTTCTTGTGTAGAGTTGTTATATTTTTCAATAAAAAGAGACAGATCAAATATTCCTCGTATTTGTGCAATATCAGTTTAAAAAGTGCTTCTTATCTGTGTATTTTGAAAATATAGATTCCCACTTTTTAAGGCATCTTCTACCTGACATTCTCCAAACATGTATTAAAGCATTAGCCAATAGTTTCTCACAGCAGATTAGATTTTTCAAAAGTGCAGAGCTTAGTCCCTGTTAATTAAGCCATTTTAATGAGATAGGAAATTGCGTCACAATGTCAGTGAATGTCAGGCAGGAAACGTAAATATGAATGGTTACCTTTTAAAATAAATTGAAGTGGGGTTTGTGTTATAAATAAAAATTTATTCTACTCTAAAGCATCTTTCACTCTTCTAAACTGTACTCTGGTAGGATATCTTCTTCTATTGAACACATAACTGCTTTTTGTGTGTAAATAAGGTGTTAAGAATTGACTGGGAAGGAAGCTGATTTTTGATCTGTGCCTCATAAAGTGCTCTAAGGTCTTTATTAAGACATGACAATGACAGTTGAAAAGTACAGTTATTTGTGGGAATGGACACTGATTTCTTGACAGCTTAGAGGAAGTCGAGGATGATCTTTATTGTTAAAAGCTGTTGTGAAGTGCAGGAGTACATAGAAAACCATTTTCTTCAGGGAAGTACTGAAACCTGGAAATGAAAAATGACAGATGGTGAAAGAGAAATTATAATAGTCTATGTGACTCTGTCTTCAGCAGCTACTTGGGTTATACCAAAATCAGCAGAAATAGTCTCATTGGTGGCAAAGGGCAAGGCACCTCATGAGAATTTCTTCACTGGTAATTCCTGCAAAAATTCTAATATCCTAACTATGTGAGAAGAAGTAGTAATAAGTATAAAGATACACTCCAACAAGCAGGTATTTGTTTACAGAAAATGAAGCTTTTGCAAATTCATATCTTTAAGAAGCTCGTGCCAGGTATTACAGAAAAATTCTCAAATCTATCAAAATGGCAGGTGGATGTCTAAGGAAACACAAATTTAGTGCAGATTTTTAGAAAAACATTAGTAGGAAACTATGTGTGGTACATTTATATAAAAAAAAAAAAGAACTCATCATGAAAATATCTATTTTGCAATATCATCACTAGGCTTGCAGAAGCTGGTCAAGAAATCTTTAAACTAGATGTGTTGGGAGAGGGGGGCATCATTCCATTCTAACACTCCCAGTCAGTTGCCAGCACCTATAATAAATGCTCGGAATGATGCAGAGATATTTCAGCCTCTCCAGCCAATGAGCCGGTTTCATTTGGAGCTCAGCTCAAATGCCTCTATACAAATGCCCATAGCATGGGAAATAAACAAGAGGAATTAGAGATGCATGCATGGCTACAGGAATATGATATCATTGACATTACAGAAACATGGTGGGATGGCTCCTATGGCTGGAGTGCTGGAATAGAAGGTTACAGGGTCTTTAGAAAAGACAGGCCCGGCAGGCGGGGAGGGGGAGTTGCTATTTATGTCAGTGGTAGGCTGGAGAGTATGGAACTCTGTCTGGGGACAGGTGATCAGTTAACAGAGAGTTTGTGGGTAAGGGTTAAAGGGAGAACAGCTATGGGAGACATTACCGTGGGGATCTGTTACAGACCGCCTGATAAAGAGGACTCTGTGGATGAAGCACTCTATAGACAGATAGAAACAGCATCATGCTCACAGTCCCTTGTTCTCATGGGTGACTTCAACCACCCTGATATCTGTTGGAGGGATGGTACGGCCCAGCACAAGCAATCGAGGAGGTTCTCGAATATGTGGAAGACAACTTCCTTCTGCAAGTAATAGAGGAGCCGACAAGGAGAGGTGCCATGCTTGATCTTGTGCTCACCAACAGGGAAGGGCTCATTGGAAATGTAATGCTCCAGGGCAGCCTTGGTTATAGCAATCATGAGATGGTTGAGTTCGAGATCCTCAGGACAGTGAGAAGAGCATGTAACAAGCTCACTGCCCTGGATTCCAAGAGAGCAGACTTTGGCCTCTTCAAGAACCTGTTTAATAAGGTTCCATGGAATATTGCCCAGGACAGGGGGGCCCAAGATTGTTGATTGATATTCAAGGATCACCTGCTACAAGCTCAGGAGTGTTGCGTCCTGACTTGAAGGAAGTGCAGCAGGAGGGCCAGGAGACCTCCTTGGATGGATAAGGAGCTCCTGAGGAAACTTATGGGGAAAAAAAGAGGCTTATAAAAAGTGGAAGCAAGGACAGGTAGCCCGGGAAGAATACAGGGATGTTGTCTGGGAAGCTAGGGACCATGTTAGGAAAGCTAAGGCCCAGTTAGAATTAAACTTGGCTAGGGATATTAAGGATAACAGGAAGGGATTTTGTAGATACGTAGCAAATAAAAGACTGACTAAGGACAACATAGGCCCTCTCCAGAAGCTATCAGGAGAACTGGCTACCCTGCATTCAGAGGAGGCTGAGGTTCTCCATGTCTTCTTTGCCTCAGTCTTCACTGGCTCTGACCACACCACCCGAGTCTTGGAAGGCAGACGCAGGGGCTGTGAGAATGAGGACCCTAGGATCACTGTAGGAGAGGATCTGGTTTGAGACCATCTTAAGAACCGGAATGAGAGCATGGGACCTGATGAAATCCATCTGCGGGTCCTGAAGGAGCTGACAAATGAAGTTGCTAAACCACTGTCCATCATATTTGTAAAATCATGGAAGCCAGGTGAAGTTTCTGACAACTGGAAAAAGGGAAATATAACCCCCCTTTTCAAGAAGGGGAAAACATATGACTCAAGGAACTACAGGCCAGTCAGTGTCACCTCTGTGCCTGGCAAAATCTTGGAGCAGATTCTCCTGGAAGGCATGCTAAGGCACATGAAAAACAACAAGGTGTTTGGTCACAGCCAGCATGGATTCACTAAGGGGAAATGGACCACTGAAAGGAGATGAACCAGTTAGTGGATAAGAATTGGCTGGATGGCCGCACACAAAGAGTTGTGGTCAATGGCTTAATGCCTGGCTGGAGACCAGTAACAAGTGTTGTCCCTCAGGGATCGGTGTTGGGACCGGTCTTGTTCAGCATCTTTGTCGGTGACATGGACAGTGGGATTGAGTGTGCCCTCAGCAAGTTTGCTGATGACACCAAGCTGTGTGGTTTGGTTGATACACTGGAGGGAAGGAATGCCATCCAGAGGGACCTTGACACACTTGTGAGGTGGGCTCATGCCAATCTCATGAAGTTTAACCATGCCAAGTGCAAGGTCCTACACCTGGGTCGGAGCAATCCCAGGCAGGGGACCCCCTGGAATCTCTTCTCTGGCCAACCCCCAGCTACAGGTTGGGCAGAGAAGAGATTCAGAGCAGTCTGTGTGTGTTCAAGGAAAATGGAAAATAATAATGTAGCAGCAAGTGGTAACAGAAAATGTGCTTATGCATCTGAGAACAAATAAGTTGTTCAAGCAAAGGTACATGATCAGTAATGTGATTGGTTGGGAAAAGCATATGATGTTGCGAAAAGTACCTAAAAGAAAAAAGCTGATGCTAACAATTAATAACTGCTAGGCAAGGGCCTATAAAAAGCCTGCAAACTCACTCAATAAACGATTTCAGTTGCACCACAACTGGAGTCCCTGCTTCCACTGCCACAACAGCCCTGTGGAGGACTTGGTGTGTTGGTCAATAAGAAACTTAACATGAGGCAGCTTCAGTGTGCACTCACAGTCCGTAAAGCCAACCGTATCCTGGGCTGCATCAAAAGGAGCATGACCAGCAGGTTGAAGGAGTTGATCCTTCCCCTCTGCTTTCCTCTCATGAGGCCTCACTTGGAGTCTTGTGTACAGTTCTGGTGTTCTCAACATAAAAACGGCATGGAACTGTTGGAACAAGTCCAGAGGAGGGCAACGATGATGATCAGGGGACTGGAGCACCTCCCGTATGAAGGCAGGCTGAGAAAGCTGGGGTTGTTCAGCCTGGAGAAGAGAAGGCTGAGTGGAGACCTCATAGCAGCCTTCCAGTATCTGAAGGAAGCCTACAGGGGTGCTGGGGAGGGACTCTTCATTAGGCACTGTAGCTACAGGACAAGGGATAAAGCGTTCAAACTTAAACAGATTGGATATAAGGAGGAAGCTCATCACTGAGGGTGGTGAGGCACTGGAATGGGTTGCTCAGGGAAGTTGTGAATGCTCCATCCCTGGCAGTGTTCAAAACCAGGTTGGACAAAGCCTTGGGTGGCATGGTTTAGTGTGAGGTGTCCCTGCCCATGGCAGCAGGGGTTGGAACTAGATGATCTTAAGGTCCTTTCCAATCCTAACTACTCTATGATTCTGTGACCACATTTTTATCGTGTTATTGTTACAATTTTCTCCATAGGTATATTTTAATTTTTGGTTTTCTTTTTCTTATTTTTTTCTTATTTCATTTGACACCACACAGGTCACTTCCCTATCAAAAAAGAATCCTTTTCAAGAAAGCTGGTTTAAGCATTCTTCAGATAAAACTGCAGAATAAAACAAGACACAACCTCTGAAGACAAATCATTTTACCTTCACATTTCTGAAAATTTCACTGCTATTTTAGGAGAGAAGGAGTTTTCCTGGAATATGCACTTAGGACAAGCATATTAACAGGTTTAGACATATTTTCTTCCTGTAAATGTTTGTAATACAGAAAGTGTCTATTGTGAATAATGTCTGTTTGACTATAATCTTCAGGCCTTTACCTGACTACCTTTGATTATGCCTATGTCATCCCAGCTGACATTTTAAAAACTTATGTCTCCGGTTAGTTTTAAATAATTATTCAAACATATTTTGGTCTCAGCACTGATCCCTGAGGGACACCACTCATTACTGGTCTCCAACTGGACATTGAGCCATTGACCACAACTCTGTGTCTGGCCATCTAGGCAGTTCTTATCCACAGAGTGGTCCACCCGTCAAATTGGTGTTTCTCCAGTTTAGAGACAAGGATGTCATGTGGGACAGTGTCAAACGCTTTGCACAAGTCCAGGTAGATGACATCAACTGCTCTACCCCTGTCCATAAGTTCTGTAGCCCCATCATAGAAGGCCACCAAATTGCTCAGGCAGGATTTCCCCTTAGTGAAGCCATGCTGGCTGTAACCAAGCACCTTGTTTTTCATGTGCCTTAGCATGCCTTCCAGGAGAATCTGCTCCAAGATTTTGCCAGGCACGGAGATGAGACTGGCTGGTCTGTTTTCACCCATTTCTTCCTGATTTCAGTGGAAATGATGCAGTTGGACCTCTGTGGGATCTAATTTTGGGGAATACCGGATTCAGATTCTATAACCTAACATCTGGCATCCCCATACTACAGCCAGGGAAGGCTGAGCAGCCTGAAGGAAAAACCAAAATAGCTTGCAGGGTCAATAGCATAAGGGAAGAGATGGTTAGAGTGTGATGGTATGGAAAGGCAAAAAGTAGATGATAATTTTGAACCATGATAGTAGTAATAAAGATCCTTTTTATATCAGAAAATATATACACGTTTGCTAGAAACTCTATCAATTTCCAGCATTCAAATATATAGACAATGAAAGGGTATAAAACCAGAAGTACATCCATGCTGTACGGATGAGAAAATAAGTACTTATATGATTGGCCAGGGTCAAAAAAAAAAGTGCCTGTTGGCAGAGGAGCTGTTTGTAGTTCTGGTGTCTGTAGCATTTTTCCATCTTTCTAAAGAGAGTTTGGTTCTCTTTTTTTTTCCCACTTACAATAAAAATGGTAACTTCTTTTCTGCACATACACTAGTGAGCAAACAACAGCTGTTCAGAAATTGAGAGAGATTTAATACATATTAATTTGCTGTGGTATAATAATATAAAATATACTTACTACTGAGAATGAGTTTTAAATTAGTTATAAAAAAAATTGAAATAATTTACAATCATTAATTGCATCCAGCAAAATTTAAGTTTTGTTGTAGCAGCTTCACCACGGGGTTTCTGATGAAGCTTGCTTTTTCTGATTGACATATTCTTTTTTTCTTAGCATGAAACTTCAGGTGGTGGATTATGATTGTAATTGAATACATAATTAAGATTAAAATACCACATGAGGTTGTTTAGAGTGAATAAAGACATGATGTGTTGTATATCCAGTATTGCAATCAAAATCTGTGCTATGATAAAGAATCAAATCATTGAGTCAGAAGTGCTTAACTGTTGGAAAAGTTTATTTGCTGGGAGTATTGTCATGCTTTGTAGGTAAAACTTAGAGTCTAAAATAAAGAAAGAGACTTTTTTTTTTACTCTCTAATTAGATCTGGCAACATCTCAGTGTCATCTTAACTGCTCTCAAAACTTGGACCAGTGCTACTGCTGTTAGTACATTTAAAGTTAATTCAAGTTATAAGGGCACAGGATAACTTTCTGTGCTTTAAAGGAAAGAAAAACCAGTGAAATTTGTCATTAATTTGAAGTAAATTTTCCAATAGCTGAAGCATTTCCGCACTGTGATGTGTTGTCCTTTTGTATAAGATCCTGTTGTTCGTATAGCCCTTCACGTATTAGTTCAGAATTGTACTCTAACTCTTTTGATATGTTTGGTAACATCTTCCTCTAGCTTTATACCTGTGCATTTAAAAACTGCAAATGGATATTTGAATTTTTCTTTTTTTTTCCAGTGTGCATTCGTTTTCACAAACAGATAGCTCTGGTGCACCAGAAACATTTTGCTTTACCTTCTGCCTCATTTTCTTCTTGAGGTATGTACTAGATTTGCACTCCAGCATGATTTTTCATGTCTTACTGCTTAATTAACCTTTAGTGTGGTGGCATTTCCTAGATTGCCTGCAGAATTATTTCAGAAGAATGTGTCTGTGTAGATAGGCAATGTCAAATACAGCAGATTTCTACTTAAAATATTGTTATTTGCTACCACTAAAGATATTATTCTTTTCAATAGAGGCTGTTAAGCCTCTCGGATCCAAATTTTGCTGTTAGCTTACTTCAAATCACAACTTTGAGCATTTAAAATCAATGCAAGCCTCGTTTTTCTTTACGAGGAGAATTTTTTAAGCATTACACAGAAGTACCCTGAGAAACAGAAAAACTCCTTTCAGTACTTGCTTATCTATTGTGTACTTACTAGGTGCTTGCTTACTTGAAGTAAATACTACTGTTCTGCACCATGCATAATGAAGCTGCCTTAATGAGAGAGAATTTGAAGTTTCCTTCACATTTTAGATTTGGAAAAAAAGATATTAAATATTTTCTTAATATTCCGCTATGAGAAAAGGTTATTGTATTTGCTAAACCAGAATGGATTGGAAGCCATGTTAACTAAAATAGAGTCATTTTTTTTCTTTTTAAGGACATAAAAGCAAAAGTTAACAAGATTTATAGAAGAGTGGGCTTTTTTGGCTGCTGAGTATTTCAGATATCTGTTCATTTACTGTGCCCTTATAACCTCCAAGTTCTTCTAGCTTTTGCCTGTATTTGGTTGTATCATTGACCTCATTGTTCCTAAAATTTGCATTTATATATGGGGCTGTAATCTTCAGCAAAAGTATACAGCAAAAGTTCATAGTGATCAAAAAAAAGGGGACAATGGATAGATGTAAAGAAAAATGAAAGGCAGTTTCTCTTTTTCTAATCTTTGGTCCATGGATTATCGGAAATATATAGACCTTGAAAATATCCTGGAAATACATTCAAGCAGTAGCATTCATTTAAATATACCTGTGAAACAGGCTGGTTTTCTAGGACTGGCAGGAATTTAATGCCCTTAAAATAAAAGCTGACAGATTTAAACAGTGGCAAACACAAATCAATGGTTCACACCTTTTCAGCTTAAAAGAGGTTGACATACTTTAAATCTCTAATGCTTAGAATTTAAAAATAAAATTATGTTCAAAGACATTTTATATAAACCATAAAATGCTATAGGTAAATGCAGGAAAGAGTTCACGACAAACTAGTAGTAATGCTTAATATGAAAATCATACAGATAATAACTTCCGGTGAAAAGCAGTTCTGGGAAATAAAATGATTATATGGAAAGTAAGCAGTAAAGATTTAGTGAAAGATAAACCATTAAACCTTCATAATATGAAGATACTATGTATCATATTAAATAGGGTTAGGATTATTTATATCAGTAAATGCAAGACAAGTAGGAATATTCCTAAAATAGTGTTGATTTACAAACTAAGAGGTCAATATTTTTAAAGCGTATAATATCCTACTCAAAACTCTTACCTTCCTATACATGTATTTGAAGATCTTTGCAAAGGTTCTATTTCAAATGTTAATTATTTTTCCTCAAATTTTTGCTTTTCAATTTAATGTGTTAGTAATAATGATATATATGTTAATTTGCATTTAGTTGTTAGTAGTAAATACTTGTGGACACATGATCCACAGACACACATTAACACAAAATAATTTTTTCCGTTATAAGTTGCTTAAAAATTATTATTGTACAAAAGCTACTGATAATGGAACATATATTGTAATTAATGTTACCACCAAAATATCATTTTGGACTCATCCAATAAATATTCTTAATTCTTTACTACAAACGTAAAGCCACCCTATACACTAGATTTGTATCAAACTTAAACTGCAGAGATTTAGATTAGATATAGTTCTTTACTGTGCGGGTGTTGAGTCACAGGTTACCCAGAGAAGCTGTGGCTGCCACATCCCCGGCAGTGCTCAAGGCCAGGTTGGATGGGGCTTGAAGCAACCTGGTCTAGTGGGAGGTGTCCCTGTCCTTGGCAGGGGGTTGGAAATGGATGGTTTCAAGGTCCTTTCAACCTTAACCATTTGATGATTTTATGATCAAAATCATGTTGCCCAAAGGTGAATCTATTTGTTTTGTCTGCTTGCCAGAACTTTAAATTCAAATTCTACAGTTAATCAGTCGAGGACTCAAAAGCACATTCTGCAGTCAAAGCCCATCCACATGACAGAATTAGCTTCTTTTGACTTCATTGCAATACATTTCTAAAGAGCTTGTCATCTTCAAGCAACACTAACTACTTTTCAACACATCAAGATCCCATTAAAGTTAATCTGTGTGTTGGAGTGTGCTGTGAATTGGGGCAGCTCTGCTAATATTTTGCAGATAACATTTTCAAAGTTTGACCAACAGTGGGGAAAGAAATTGAAGACAAATATATGTCTGGTATACACTTCACTTGCCCATTTTTCTGTTTAAAAAAGTAAGAAAAAGAAAGGTTTAAAGATTTCTAAATATTTCTAAGCACGATTTGTTATAGTCTGCTGTCATGGAAAAGTTTCTTTTACCTTTTTATTTTTAAGAATTATATATAATTTTAACATTGAATTTGTAACAAATTGTTTTCTATACTGCAACTGTATTTTCAGAGTGGAATTTTCTGAGAAAATATTAAAACTTTGTCCCTTAATTTAGTTTCTAGAATCTATAACATGCATGCCCTTTAGTAGAAAGGTAAATTCAGATTTTTTTTTTGTACAATCATTAGAAAAGTAAGTGGTGCAATCTATCATTGTCATAATCCTCTATTATTTATTCTAGCCTCACCTGTATAGTTAACTATATAGTTATCTTTATATCCTTTGTGTCCAGGAAGTAGAGGTAAATATATTACAAAAAAATTCAGGGCTCAGGTCAATGAAGCTGTTGTTTCATGTTGTCTCTAGAGGAAGTAGCCACATAAGTGTCTTCATGAAGATGTCTTGACTTGTATGAGAGGATTCTGTTGTTAAATATTTATGGAAAATTAAAAATTATAAAAAGATATATTGAAAATGCTTCATTAAAGCTACAATTTAAGATTTTTCAAATGAACCTTTAACATTTGTTTCCTAAGTTTGCATCTAAGTGCCTAAAGAAGTAGTTAAATTGTGCATAGAATGCTGACGTGTGGTAGTTAGGTAGCTCGTACTTCTAGTGGTGTAGTTAATCAAGAAGGAGTAGCATCTTAGTGGAAAATATGAATAAAAAAATCAAAGGTAAATATATTGGTTTGGATTTTATAACCCATGTTATAATACACTAAGTTTGTTTTCTTAGAACCTACAAATGCGTTCCCTTCAATGGTCATTTTTCTGAAAATTAAGCTTTCAAGAAACTGGCTATGCATGCACACACACACACTTGGCAGATGAACTCTACTCTGCTAACATATTTTGTGAAATAAGTATATTCTGCCAATCATAATTGCCTTATGAGTTAAAAAGGGTTATTGTAAATAGGTTGCAACTGAGTCAAGCTTTGACTGTAGTACTGATGAGCACCCACAGTTTGTATTTTTCTTCCTGTTTATTTTCTGATAACATCAGTCACACCAGTGACTATGTACAGGTGTAGACCTTCTGTTTTTTTTCTTGAATTGCTCCTTTTAAATTCTTTGGTGATGGTCCGTATGTTTTATTATGCCACAAGAATACTAAGGTGGCTGGAGCACCTCCCATATGAAAGACTGAGAAAGTTGGGGCTATTCAGCCTGGAGAAGAGAAGCTGCATAGAGACCTCATTGCAGCCTTTCAGTATCTGAAGGGGGGCTACAGGGGTGCCAGAGAGGGATTCTTCATCAGGAGCTGTAGTCATAGGACAAAGGGTAATGGGTTCAAACTGAAACAGAGGGAGTTCAGGTTAGATATAAGGAAGAAGTTCTTCACTATGGGAGTGGTGAGGTACTGGAACAGGTTGCCAAGAGAAGTGGTAAATGTCCATCCCTGGCAGTGCTCAAAGCCAGGTTAGACAGAGCCTTGGGTGACATGGTCTAGTATGTGATGTTTGTGCCAATGGCAGGGGGGTTGGAACTAGATGATTTTAAGGTCCTTTCTAACCCTAGCCATTGTATGATTCTGTATGTATGATACCCGTTCTGCAATGCATTGCACACCATGCAAGGCATCTTTACTTAGGTAATATGACTGCTGTGTATGGTTTGAGGGACCTGTGCATGACAAGCATAATGGTAGGTTATGAATGGTGAATAAAGGCATAATTCAAAGAGCTAACAAACATTTCACTAAAGAAAGAAAAGCCAGTACATATTCAGTCTTTCACAATCACAGTTAAAGCTCTGAATGAGCCAAGGGGAAAAAATAGTATTCTCAGAAGGCCTTGTGATCTTTCTTTACCTTTGTGCTTTGAGCACAATAGAAAAGAACATTGTTGATTAACTGTTGCAGAATGGCTCTAAGAGCAAGGCCATGGATCCTTGGAGGCCTTGTGCGAGCAAAGCAAGGTGGAGGCCTCACAGGTAACCGGATACCGGATGTGGGAGAAGAATGTGAAGGAAGCTGTGTAGAACTAACCAATACTGTTCTGGCTAGTAGGCGTGGCTGAACACCACGCGGATATAAGCGAAGTGCGCCACAAATAAAGTAGAAGTTTGCTTATCACCCATATTGGGTTGGCGTGTCTTGCTTCTCCTCGCCGCTTACAATTAACAATCAAATTTAACCTTACTGTTATCTGTGTTATGAAACAAGCATAGAGAATATGAATCAGTAAATGCACTGTTGTTTGTTTATTATAATTTAAATTATAAATGACCTGGTGACAATCAGTGGAATAATAAAAATGCAAGGAGATAAATATTGTTAAAAATTTTATTGAAGATGACAAGAAAAAGAGATATTTAAAACATACCAAAATTAGCAGTAAGCTTTATTTTAAAATACCATATGGTATATAGAAATATTTGGGGTTTTTGTTATGACATGTGGAATTGTTTTCTATGAAAATATTTGCTTGAAATTGCTGTAAATATATAAAAATATGATGATAATTTCAAGCCATTCAGGGGTGACATTTAGATAAATACTGATCTTAATACAGGACAATTACAGTAATCTGAGGCTCACTAAAACAGTTTTCCTGTAATTTTTCCATAATCTCTTATTACCAAAAAATCTTAATATTTCAGTCTACATATCAAGTAAGCTTCATGCGCATTTCTTTAGGATTTCAATATTAAAATGATGTGCTGAAAATAATTAGATAAATCAGGAGTGGCAAAAACAGAAAAAGGGAAGAGTGCTTGTTTGAAGGATTATGCTAATCCATCTGCTCTTGTCATTGGCACCAGCAAATGGCACCAAAAGGAGCATCAGTGTAGACAAGCTTCCACTGATGAATGGTCTCCAGGTGCTCAGATAGAATCTGGTATCCTTTCTTTAAAGGGAAGTGGAAAATTTCAGCCCTGTTGCAGATGAGTTAATATTGTTTTAACTTATACTGTCTGTGTCCCTGGGAGCTGGAAATGATTCTGGGGTAGCTTTCACAGCTGCTGTGCTGCCTAGAGTTACTGTAAGATGGTAACCTTCTCCTCTTAGAAACATATGCCCTTGCCATCTGTGGCTGGGCAAGAAATATACATCTTTTCCCTCCTTCCCTTATGCATGGATTCATTTGGATGTCCTTAGAGGACAACCTCATAGCTAGCATGTGCCCTCAGCTGTGAATTCTTGCCTTGGATGGCCACACAGACATTATATTTTTTCTGACCTTTTATCAGGGATGTCCTCCACAAATTAAGCTTTACAGCTTAGTTTCTTTTAGCATACACCATTTAAAGCCAAAACCAGCTATTTCCAGGATGGCCTTCTGGAAAAAAAATTCCTACCTTAATTTCCTCTGCATAGCAGCAGATTTAGATCTTCACTTAGCATTTCTCAATACTTTTGAAAGCAAGGGTTTTTTTTCCATACAAAAGGAATTTTGCATCCAAATCTCATTGCATCCTCTCATGTGCAATGCCTCTTTTACCTTTTTGTTGTACAACAGCATCTCTTGGAAAACTTTCACTTATCAAAAGTCTTCATGTTCTCATTTTTCATCACTTCAGAAACTGTGTAAGACCACATAAATCACCAAATAGGTTTGGAAGCAGCAATGGTTGTAACAAACACTTTTGAGCCCAATTCAAAGAAGAAACAGAGTAATATTTCAGTGTGGGAAGATGAGGTACCTGGGTGCCTGAATTTTAGAACTTCAAATATAAATGTGATCACATGTGTAAATTTCAGTCTATTCACTGAACCTTAAACAATTTCATTAGCTTAATAACATTTCTCCATAATTTACCCAAGAAACCTGAAAGTCTATATAATAAACTTTAAATACAAAAGACAAACAAAAAATTGGGAATCTGAGGCTCATTTTAACTTCCTGTTCTTTTATTCATCTTTCACAATACATAAATTGGTGCTTACTGTACTCAAGTTATAAATTGCTTTTGCAAGTCACGTCTCAGTTTTTAAATTCAGTACCATATGTCTTATTTCATTATTTCACTTTTTATGCTGTGTGACAGGAAAGAAAAGTACTATTTAGGACAACTTTAGGTTCGAGTTGCTAATGTTAGTTTAAACTGGCTCCCAAGTCTTGTTCATTCCATTTTTACAATGATGCTGCTGTTATGTGTTGAAATGCAGATATGGATTTACATCTCGAATCATACAGCTATTGACTCTCAAAATGCTTGGAGATATCTAGAGAGTTTGTAATAGAGTACAGTATCCTGACAGTTTTCTCTTCGTAACATATACATATACCTTATCCCCATCCCACCTGTGAAACTGGTATTTTAACAAGGGTTGGTGTTTTTTTTAAAAGATTTTATTTTATTGCATATTTTCTTACCGGATTTCACTGAATATTGAAATTTTTCTGCTGGCACTGTTTAGAGAATTGACAAGTGTCCTGGGTTCAGTAGTAGCAGTCATGTTTCTCCTTCGTGGTTGCTGGTGCAGTGCTGTGTTTTGACTTCCAGCCTGGGAACAGTGCTGGTGATACCGATGTTTTTGGTTGCCGTTAAGTGATGTGTACCCTGACCAAGGACCTTGTGAGGCTCATGCTCTGCCAGGGAGGAGGGGAAGCTGTGAGGAAGCAGAGACGGGGCGCCTGACTCAGGCTAGCCAAAGAGGTATTCCATACCACAGCACGTCATGCCCAGGGTGGGGGGTAACTGGGAGTTACCCGGAAGGACACGGGCTTCTGGGTGGGATTCGTTTCTTGGCCAGTGGTATTGTATTCTCTTCCCTTGTTATTTTCTCTTGTCATTGTTGTTGTTGGTAGTAGCAGTGGTGATTTGTGTTGTACATTGGTTGCTGGACTGTTCTTGTCTCAACCCGTAGGAACTGCAGTCTTTCAATCCTCCTCCCTCTTCCTCTGGGAGGGGGGAAGGGGAGAACCCCGGGGGGGGGGGGGGTGTTTATTGCTCTCAGCCCAGCACCACTCACTGGGAGTGAGTGAACAAGCTGTCTGGCTAGGGTTTAAACCATGACACTATCAATATCAAACATAGGGCAGGTGCAAGCTTTTACCTTTCCAAAGACATTAAAAGAATAAGATTTTAAAAATCTAATCTCTGTGCTTTGGCTTCTGCACAAATATATTAGATAATTTAGTTCCATAGCACACTGAATTACCTGATAATGAATAAGTGCCTAATAATAGACTGAACTCAAGAAGTCTAATACTTTGTGCATGAAACAATTCTATAGTATATGTAAAGGGAGCATGAAATTATTGATTCTTGTTAAGAACAGCTTTACAGTAGGTTATTTTTCAGAACACTCTTAGTATGTAACCTGCTGTCTTGCTGGTGAAATCCGCAGTTTATTTTTCAGAGTCATTTGAGTCATTAGGCTTACATTTAATTTCCATTAAAAAACCACATTTGATTCCAGCTAAGTAGAAGTTCCACAGCAAAGTCTTGTTAATTAGAACCATGTCTTATGCATATTTGTGGACAAATTATTTTTTTCAATAATTTTCTTCTAGAAGAATATCTAGTCTTACAGTGAATACTTACAGTAGAATTTCTAGCAGCTTTTTTGTGACTTCCTCGATAAACCTATTGCATTTCGGTCACTTTGCTCTGACAGGGTATACAAAGTTTAACTAAATGGTTGTCAAGTCATATGTTTCTAAGCATGAATATCAACTACCATTATCTATTCACCCAGAGAATGACTTAGGAGTTTAATTTTTCAAGAAAAAAAATTGAACTGTGAAGAACCTGAAAAGCTTCAGAAATACATACACTATCCTGTTGACTGGATAAGCCCATTTTCACGTATCTCAGGGGTGATAGTTCAGTAAGCCCATTTTCACATATCTCAGGGGTGATAGTTTCAGGCAGAATTTAGACGGGATGAAGGAGCTTGGGATGTCGGTAGGTGGAGTTCTCAGGCACATGGTGCTGGGCATTCATAAAGCCAACCTACAGTAAATTAAAGTTTTCTCTAAATTTTATTGGGCAATTATGGTTATCAGAAAGGAGACTACTGAAATATTCAATTCATTCTCATCTCTGGCTGTCATTTCACTACAAAGCGCTACAGAGCTTTGAGTTTGGATAAAACACACTGAAACTGTAAGATTCAACCTATTTATGTTATTCAAATGCTCTGCTCTCATGAGACCCGATTTGGAGTACTGTGCGCAGTTATGGAGTCCCAAACATAAGAAGGACATGGAGCTGATGAAGCAAGTCTAGAGGAGGGCCATGAGGATGATCAGGGACTGGAGCACCTCTTGTATAAATATAGGCTGAAAAAGTTGGGGCTGTTCAGCTTGGAGAAGGCTGCATGGAGACCTCATAGCAGCCTTCCAGTATCTGAAGGGGGCCTATAGGGATGCTGGGAAGGGACTCTTCATTAGGGACTGTAGTGACAGGACAAGGGGTAATGGGTTCAAACTTAAACAGGAGAGGTTTAGGTTAGATATAAGGAATAAGTTCTTCACTGTGGGGGTGGCACGGCCCTGGCACAGATAACCCAGAGAAGCTGTGGCTACCCCATCCCTGGCAGTGTTCGAGGCCAGGTTGGACGGGGCTTGGAGCAACCTGGTCTAGTGGAAGGTGTCCCTGCGCTTGGCAGGGGGGGTGGAACTGAGTGATCTTAAGGTCCTATCCAACCAAAACCAGTCTGTGATTCTATGATTCTATGAAGGCTCTTAGACTTTTCTGGCATCATGCTGGCTGGCCAGAAATAAATGGAACGATTTATGTTTCTAATGATCAGTAACTATGAATTTAACATTAGCATAACCTGAAATACATGATGACTACTAACCCATAGTTTAGGCTATTTTATTTAAGTAATATAGCAAAGTGGTTTTCAAACCATGGAACATATGCAGCAGACTGCACTGTTGCTTTTGGCCAGCAAATTGGAAGAGCTGTCTGCTCCTGGTGCAGGCTGTGAACCTCACTGACAGGGCACAGTTCTGCAGGCCTTGAGTGCTATGGACAGAGCCAAGAGCAAGTAAAAAAGTCCATCAATATTCACAGATGAAGCAAAGTGGTGAACCAGGGCCAGGGTCTATGCAGGGAGTTTGGTCAGGAGGAAGTAGACACAGAAGTAAAGAAAGAAACTGCAGATATGGTTACAGCATGGGTCCAGAATCCATCCAGGAGGTAGGAGATGGGGCAGGGCTCCAGATGGCCTGCAACAAAAGGAATGGTGATAGTTCTGTTCAAGGATGACTCAAGGACCATCCACATAGTGTTGTGCTACTGTAGCATGCAGAAATTACAAGACTGTGATATAATGAACATGGTAAAGGAATTGTTGTGTGACTGTCCCATTGTTTTGAGAAAGTGTTACTTAATTCTCTAACACTGAGAAGAATCTCTGCAATGAAATGTAATCATGAGGACTGCATTTTGGAGACAGGATTTATGATTAACTGTATAAAGAAATGTCAAAATGACTACATCTTTGGAATACTGAACATCTTGTTAATTTATAAACTAGTAGAGGTGGTGATAAACTTTTAAATGTCTCTTTTTAAAATGCAAATACCTGCAGAAATCTTGCATGCTTATTTCACTGCTGCTTAGATGAGTCATGTAAGATTATAGTTAATAACAGCAAAATAAATAAAATGAACTTTTAAAGTATTTGTTTAGGACATGTACTTTGACGCCTGATGAAAACAGAAAGAAACCTAAGAAACAGGAAAAGCTCCAGTAAACTTTATGCACACTTCTTTTGTATCTAAGTATATCTGATAGATTTAAAGGTTAGACTAACACATTTGCTTGAGAAATGGCAGAAGGACCTTACTGATTTGCAAAAGCTTCCCTCCTGCTGGTTGTTAATTAGCTATACAGCACCAAGCATGATTCATTAGTTCACAACTGCCTAACATTGGAAAATACTATATATAAACTCTGTTATTTTCTCAAAATATGGCTGAACACAGCTTGCTTTCAAATTTATAGTTTCTGACAAATCAGCACGTTTAAACCATTTAGTAAGTGTACTAGTCTATCAGGTAAAGAAGATATATTAAGCTAATTTTGAACTTGCCCACCAAATAGGCTTGTACACCTTTTAATCCTGATTGAGGGAATGTACAGTGTTTGCCTGTATAAATCAGCAACAGGGTACAGAGCTGTCTTTTTTTTCATACTCTCAAGTGCTGAAAATTACTGAGCTGCATATGCAAAATCTCTGCTGGGGATGTTAAAGAAGCACTGAAATGAGAGGAAGATAAATTCTATTACAGGTTTTTGTAACAGACCTAAACATTTTTCTTATGGCAGAAGACATGGCAGCTGGTATTTGTGAAAATTTGCAGGCACATGTAGTAAGCAATTTTTACATTTCAATAAATAAAAGTCACTTATGCAGCTGTTGATACACAAAAGAAGTGTCAAAGACCTTTTTGGTTAATTTTTGAGCTAGATATCCCAGCTATCCCTCCTGGGTTCAAAATTTTGTTACACCTCTTAGCTGCTGGCACTGAAATAACAATAACTCTCCTAATGTTTAAAAAGTATCCTTACATATGTATATGCTGTGGGCATTTGTACATATTTATAAGACAGTCTTACAGAAAGTGTTACTACCTGCACTGAGACAATTGTTCACACTGAGTCCGCACAGGCATTTCAAGGTTGATGTGGGTTACAATCATTTACACAGATTTTGTAACTGTTGGCAAGATCCAGAACAAAAAAAGATCATGTTTTCCATCTGAGTCACAGGGCTGCAGTGAGCTTGCTTTTATTCAGTCCCACTTTGTCTTTTTGGATTTGCTCCAACAGGTGGGAGAGAGGATGAGGTTGAAGGATTAGATATACATTAAGGATGTTGTTTCATTGGTTTGAGAAGGATACTGAACATCGCTACCACTTTTGGGGGGGGAACTCCAACTACTAACCTATATTGTGGAGCACCAAAGGCAATTTCTGTCTCTCATGCTGTTTCCAAATACTCATGTATTTGCTGTTTCTGCTGTCTTCTCTGCTGAAGATATTTTGTCCTCCTAGATGCCTAGACAGAGGCACAGGGTGCCTAAGTTTAAGGTGTCTGGTCTGCAGTGAAGATGCCCATTAGTTCAGCAGCTGTAAACCCCAAGCAGCACTGTGCCTGGTAGTCTCACTTCTCTTGAACTTCCTCACTTGAAGTCCAAGTCCCATCTTAGGTGCCCAAGTAGATTTATTTAATAACTATGTAACTTGTTTCCATGGTACATCTGCCAGGATAGAGCTCTGAGATAATGTGATTACTAAAATTTTAGTCCTATTTAGGTAGAAAAATTGTTTGGCTGGTTTGAACTTAGTTTTATTCCATTAGCTGTAAAAGATGCATTTTATTCATGGTAGCTTCAGGAAAGAAAATACCTCTTCACAAGCCATCCTCCTCTCCTACATTTTAATTCTGTGATAGGACAACAATATTCCCATTATGCCTTCTGTTGTTTTTGTGATGAAATTTACGTGACTGTAGATTCCATCACTGATAATGTAATAGTTGGATCTTCATTCCTAAATCACACTTGCTATTTGCAACATGAATCATTCTGTGGATATAATATTCCAGTCACATAACACCTAGCAGAAAATAGAGAGTGGAGGAAATAGCTAAAAATAGCTTTTGGCAAAGCCTGAATGGATTTATTTCTTACTATTTAAGTTGTGAGATGCAAAATATTCACAGATGAGAATGAACACTAAAGTACAGCAAGAAATGTTTGTCCTTTTGTTACAAGACAACACTTGTACAGCCAAGTAATCAAATGAATATCACAGATGTGGAATTTGTCAGGGCAGAGTAACAATCAGAATCAGATCTTATAAATTAATGGTGGGCCCATTGGCCCAGAACATAAACCAATGGAATTATATGTCAAGCTTTCATGTTTGCTGAAATAGATATAAATACTCTGGTGAATAAACTACGTAAATTTTATGGACATGAATGCAACAGAGGAGAAGCTAGCTTTTGGGCACTGTATTTTATTCTTTCCAACAAACATATTCCAAAGCAGATATTTCAGATAACTGAAATAAGGAGATAAAACTGTCTTTTAATGCCTATACTCAGGTCATTAAAGATTCCATACCTTTACCTTGACTCTATCCTGGTAGGTCTAAATCACGTGGTCTTTTACGACTGTACTCCTAAAACTGCAACTAAAGTAGACAGTGTTCTTTTATAAAGAAAGGTGAAACATAAAAGACATATTTATGTCTGATTAAGACATAATAAAAGCAGAGCCAAATGCTACTTGTATTCAAGTCACCAAGGATTTAATCGTAGAAGTTTGTGAACTGGACTATATTATAAATGGTATATTGTTATTGTGAGAAAGTACTGGCCGGTCCAATATTGGCTTTATATTCAATGTTTCAAGTGTTCCCTTCATTTGGGAGAATAAGCAAGCAGAGTAATCACAGAAAAGAAGTCCCAGGTCACTGCTTTTTTGAAATCTACTTAGAAGTAAAAATAGAAGAATGTGTAGTGTCACTTGGCATACCAAGATTCATGAAGCATCAATTTATTACATGCAGTTTCTTTGTTGCTCTTACAAACTATATTTCTTGTAGTTGTATTAACAATTACAGAAAGAAGTTAATAGACAGATCTGCTCTAATTTCTCAAGAAATTCTCATGTGGATTTGAGCCATTGCATGAGTAATATTTACTGGTCATATTTGTATGTTTAGACCTCTATTAGCATGGAGAAAAAAAAAATAATTGCAGTTATAATGACAAATATGTATTTCCAGCCACAAAACCTGAAAGTTTGCACACAGCTCATTTTGGTATATACTGGGATGTCTAAAAAATATCCTTTTCAGTTTTCTGAATCATTGCAAGTCTCAATGATTTACTGAGGTCTAGTCCTTGTCTCCTAAAAGGACATTTCCTATGAATGATATTTTTTCATCTCTCTCTTTCTGTTATAAGAGATTAATGTTTTAGAATCATAGAATCATAGAATCGTTAGGGTTGGAAAGGACTTTAAGATCATCTAGTTCCACCCCTCATGCCGTGGGCAGGGACACCTTACGCTAAATCATACCACCCAAGGCCTCGTCCAACGTGGCCTTGAACACTGCCAGGGATGGAGCATTCACAACCTCCCTGGGCAACCTATTGCAGTGCCTCACCACCCTAACAGGAAAGAATTTCCTTCTTATATCCAGCCTAAACTTCCCCTAAGTTTTAACCCGTTACGCCTTGTCCTGTCAGTACAGTCTGTAATGAAGAGTCCCTACCCACCATCCCTATAGGCCCCCTTCAGATACTGGAAGGCTGCTGTGAGGTCTCCACGCAGCCTTCTCTTCTCCAGGATGAACAGCCACAACTTCCTCAGCCTCTCTTCATACGGGAGGTGCTCCAGTCTCCTGATCATACTTGTGGCCCTTCTCTGGACTCGTACCAACAGTTCCATGTCCTTTTTATGTTGAGGACACCAGAAATGCACACAAGTGAGGTCTCACGAGAGCAGAGTAAAGGGGCAGGATCACCTCCTTCGACCTGCTGGTCACGCTTCTTTTGATGAAGCCCAGGATACAGTTGGCTTTCTGGGCTGCAAGCGCACACTGCCAGCTCATGTCCATTTTCTCATCAACCAACACCCCCAAGTCCTTCTCCACAGGGCTGCTTTGTATCCCTTCTCTGCCCAACTTGTAGCTGTGCCTGGGATTGCTCTGACCCAGGTGTGCAACTTGCACACCTGGGTCCAACCTTGCACTTGGCGTGGTTAAACTTCATAAGGTTGGCATCAGCCCACCTCACAAGTGTGTCAAGGTCCCTCTGGATGGCATTCCTTCCCTCCAGCGTATCAACCAAACCACACAGCTTGGTGACATCGGCAAACTTGCTGAGGGCGCGCTCAATCCCACTGTCCATGTCACCGACAAAGATGTTGAACAAGACCGGTCCCAACACCGATCCCTGACGGACGCCACTCGTTACTGGTCTCCAGCTGGACATTGAGCCATTGACCACAACTCTTTGTGTGCAGCCATCCAGCCAGTTCTTTATCCACCGAGTGGTCCATCCGTCAAATTGATGTCTCTTCAATTTAGAGACAAGGATGTCATGCAGGACAGTGTCAAACGCTTTACACAAGTCCAGGTAGATGACATCAACAGCTCTACCCTTGTCCATCAGTTCTGTAGCTCCATCATAGAAGGCCACCAAATTGCTCAGGCAGGATTTCCCCTTAGTGAAGTCATGCTGGCTGTCACCCAGCACCTTGCTGTTTTTCATGTGCCTTAGCATGCCATCCAGCAGAATCTGCTCCAAGATTTTGCCAGGTGCAGAGGTGAGACTGACTGGTCTGTAGTTGCCTGGGTCATCCATTTTCCCCTTCTTGAAAATGGGGGTTATATTTCCCTTTTTCCAGTCATTTGGAACTTCACCTGACTGCCATGATTTCTCAAATATGATGGCCAGGGGCTTCGCAACTTCATTTGCCAGCTCCTTCAGGACCCGCGGATGGATCTCATCAGGACCCATGGACTTGTGCATGTTCAGATTTTTAAGATGGTCTCGAACCAGTTCCTCTCCTACAGTGGGCCCAAGGTCTTCATTCTCACAGTCCCTGCATCTGCCTTCCAAGACTTGGGTGGTTTGGTCAGAGCCTTTGCCAGTGAAGACCGAGGCAAAGAAGTCATTCAGAACCTCAGCCTTCTCCGAATCCTGTGTAGCCAGTTCTCCTGAGAGCTTCCTGAGGGGGCCTACGTTCTCCCTAGTCTGTTTTTTATTTGCTACGTACCTGTAGAACCCCTTCCTGTTATCTTTAATACCTCTAGCTAGGTTTAATTCTAACTGGGCCTTAGCTTTCCTAACATGGTCCCTAGCTTCCTGGACAACATCCCTGTACTCTTCCCATGCCACCTGTCCTTGCTTCCCCTTATAATAAGCCTCTCTTTACAATTGAATTTTCCTCAGGAGCTCCTTTTCCATCCAAGGAGGTCTCCTGGCCCTCCTGCTGCACTTCCTTCTGGTTGGGATGCAACACTCCTGAGCTTGTAGCAGGTGATCCTTGAATATCAACCAACAGTCTTGGGCCCCTCTGCCCTCTGGGGCTGTATCCCATGGAACCTTCCTAAGCAGGTTCCTGAAGAGGCCAAAGTCTGCTCTTTTGAAGTCCAGGGCAGTGCGCTTGCTGCACGCTCTTCTCACTGTCCTGAGGATCTCAAATTCGAGCATCTCGTGATCGCTGCATTTAAGGCTGCCCTGGAGAGTCACATTTCCAATGAGCCCTTCCCTGTTGGTGAGTACGAGGTCAAGCATGGCACCTCTCCTTGTCGGCTCCTCTCTAACTTGCAGAAGGAAACTGTCTTCTACACAACCGAGGAACCTCCTGGATTGCTTGTGCTGGGCAGTACCATCCTTCCAACAGATGTCAGTGTGGTTGAAGTCACCCATGAGAACAAGGGCCTGTGAGCATGAGGCTTTTCCTATCTGTCTATGGAGTGCTTCATCCGCAGGTTCTCCTTGATCAGGTGGTCTGTAACAGATCCCCACAATAATGTCTCCCATAGCTATATTCCCTTTAACCCTGACCCACAAACTCTCTGTGGACTGCTCACCTGTCCCCAGACGGAGTTCCATACTCTCCAGCCTATCCCTAACATAAAGGGCAACTCCCCCTCCCCGCTTGCCAGGCCTGTCTTTTCTAAAGAGCCTGTAACCTTCCATTCCAGCACTCCAGTCATAGGAGCCATCCCACCATGTTTCTGTGATGCCTATTATATCATAGCCCCATAGACGTGCACACATGTCTAATTCCTCTTGTTTGTTCCCCATGCTACGGGCATTTGTATAGAGGCTTCTGAGCCGAGCTTCAGCTGAAGCCGGCTCATTGGCTGGAACGGCTGGGATATCTCTACATTGCTCCAAGCATTTATTATAGGTTCTGACAACTGACTGGGTGCGTTGGAATGGAATGATGCCTCCCTCCCCCAACACATCAAGTTTAAAGCCTCCTTGACTAGTCTGGCAAGCCTCCTACCAAAACTGCTCTTTCCCTAAATGACAAACCTTGAAATAATTCCAAATTTTCTTTAAAAGGCAAATAAAGTATAGGACGTTGTTCAAAATATACATTTAACTGACAAAAAATAAAGTTATAAAATACGTGCAACTCCAATGCAGTGGAAGAATGTAAGTCAAAACTTGATACACATGTAGAAATCTATTACACCCATAAGGTGACCTAAGTTATTAGCAACTTATTTGATTTATGAATTCTAATAATAATTGTCAATAAAACATGCAAGCCTGTCATGTTTCAGTATTCTAAATCCATTACCACAAAAATGGAAATTAAATCTAAATTGATCTGTGGAAAACATTCAGTAAGTACGAAGTGGGTTGAACAGTCATTCAAAATGCATCACGTGAAAGTCCGCAAATAATGAGTACATGTTTGTTACAGATTCATGTTTGGAAGAGGGACACAAATCTCTAAGTAATTGAATGAAAAATACAAAATCAGGCGAAGGAATAGTTGGAATTCATATATAAAATAAAGAATACAAATAAAGAATATAAATTGTTTACTATTGAATTGTTACAATTGTAAATATGTATTGTTTGACATGAGCAACATAAGGAGAATACCGTAAAATATTCTCTGAGCAAGAATGGACTTTCCTGTTCTTAATGGAGCCACTCTATCAAAAAATGACTCATATGTTGTCGAAGATATTAAAAAACATAGACTGGGAATTGTTGCTCTTGTGCAACTTTCAACTTAAACTTTTCCAAACGAAGAAAAAAACCTGCAATTCTTCCATATTTATGTGTGTGAGAAGTAATTAATGTGAAAATTAAAAATAAGAAAGTTACACAATATTTCTAATTTTTTGTTTGACAGTTAGACTTGGAGACAGCAAAAAATCAAGAAGTAAAAGCTCTACCAGATGAGCTGTTGAGACAAGAGTAGCTAGCTGGAACATAGTATTCATATTTTAAAATCAGTTTTAAGACTAGTAGATTGTAATGGCATGGAACAACTTAAAATAGCCATTTAGAAGCATTAAATCTTAGATTTGCAAAAGTACTTAGATTTCCAGTTCAGCCTGTATTAGAAGAAATTCTACCCAGAAAGCCAATGTCAGCGAATGCAAAGCTACTTTAAATTGCAGACCAATTTCTTATGAGACTTGGGCAAATTATGTAATTTCTCTTGTATTTTGTCTGTTAATGAGATTCCTCCAAGACAGTTAAAATAAAAAGAACATATATGACAGAATGATGATTGATATATTATTTCATGTAGCATTAACTTTTTTCTTTAGGGTAATATTTTCAATATTTAGTAATGATAATGCAGATTTTAGCAATGACTTTGATTTCCATTTATTGTTTTTTATTGTAATTCCAGACATATTTAGTTTGACAGAATTAAAGATACTATGAAGTTAATACTGAAAGTAGCTATACAGAAAAGGATGACATATCATTACGTCTTTTCCTCATGTTATATGGCTTTTCAATGCCACTGGCAGTCTTCCTGAGTATATTACTGCTGTTCCCTCTCTAAGGGTGGAACTATGAACAGGGAGATAAGATGCAACAATCCATTAAAATGACACCGTAAATAAACAAATTAATTTGTTTATGATTGCCTAGATTAAGAGCAGCTTTTATTAAAAAACAAAAACAAAACCACAAACAATATCAAAGCAAAACAAAAGAAAACAACCAACCAACCAAAAAAACCTCTAAAAGAATTACTGTATCTTTTAGCATTGAGAGAAGAGAAAAATCCTTCTGCTTTTATTTTTCTCAGAATACTTATATATACAGATAGTTTTTAGAAAAGGTGTAAGCAAATGATAGTCATTATAAGAAGTAATATAATCCAGATATACGTTTTTACTGAAGTTAAAGAATTATTTGATTTACTCCCCTATGTTTATTTCCCCTCTTTCCTCCCAGTCTTGGGGATAAAAATATAAAAAAACCCAAAGTGCAAATATGAGGAAATATATGGTGGATCAAATCACATTCTAGTTCAGAACATGTTTGCAGCAGGGTCCATTCCTGTCTTAGAGAAAAAGAGAACCAAATGGGAAAAAATAACAAAAACAAAACCAGACCTGTGATCTTTGACCATCATAGATCATTAAAGGGCTTTCTGAGCTACAGATTACAACTGAAGCCTATTTCACAGCTACTGATGAAAGTGCTTTCCCTGAGACCTGATATGAATGGCAAACCAGAAACCCAAAACAACAAACCCAAGCCTCTGCAGAATGGAATCTGTTGTTCAGATGTATTTCTCAGTTTACCTACTACACTCCAATTGCAACATCCTAGATCAGGACAACAGAGTGCTGAGGCATAATATTTTCTCATCTTTGACTAGATTTGCAGGAAAGCTTAAAGAAAAAAAAATCATTTTGTTTTAATTTATGATTTTTTTAGGTCATGATGTAAGACTTAAAAACATGTCATAATGATATGTTCAAATTATATCCCAAATGTAATAGGCTGTGCTACACTGAAGCAAGGAAACAGTCTTATAACAGACCAAAAATACCCAAACTGTTCTTATTTAAGGAAGACAAGAATTTAAAAAAATATATATTTTATTAATTTATGTATTTGGTTTTAGTCTTACAAGGTGCTTCGTAGTAGCACTTGTTTCACTTAACTGTTGAATCTGAAGCTGTATCCTGCTCTTGAAGAGTGTTAAGTAACTTGATTCTCTTTGAAGGCAATGTTTAATCCTTTAATGATAAAGGATACAGGTTAGAGATTTAGTTAGTCATTGAAAGTAAATATATGCTACAAGACATTCAATAACTTTCCAGTCTTGGCTCTCAAAAGTGGAACGGTTTAAAGTGTTTTTCCTCACTGCTAGCATTATAACACAACTGTTACCATTGGGGAATATCTTAACTATATATATATATATATATACAGTATACATATATATATATGTAGTTAATATATATATAGGACTGATACACATATCAGTCCTATTGCCTGGAAAACCAATGGCTTTCTTCATCCATGAATAATAAACAGTGTAATATTATTGTCTTTTAGGATTGAGAATAAGGTAACATAGTGAGATTAAAAGGATGTTTGAGTCCTGAACCAAGAAACATATCAAAATGTAGCTCCAGAATAACTAAGTTCTCTTTAGATGGAGGCATGTGTTTGCATAATGTAGTAAAGAAAGGTCAAGAGTTTTCTTTCTTTTTTTTTTTTTTTTTTTCTGAATTGCAAATTACTTTAAGCTGGAACAGGGGTAATATTTTGTGCAAAATTATTGTTGCTCATTTCTACCTTTTAATATCTATGGCCCAATTAGTTGTAAATCTGTAAAAGAAACAGGTAAGAATGTTGAGAATTATACTAAGTTTGCTCAGGAATTTATACAACAGCAATTTAGCACAAAGATGCTTACAAGTTTATTTTAAAAGTTGTCAGACAGTAGATGACAAGAAAATGGAGAAAAATTACTAGACCTACTGCTATATTATTTAATGAGATCTTGAAATGAACGATTTGCTTATTATCATTTACAATATTAGTTAAAGTAATTTCCTGTGTTTTCTGTTTTGGGGCATTAATTCACCATTCTGGTAATTACTCTACATTTGCATGAGAGCACAGCTCAGCACAAAATAACCTTGACAAGTTAATGAAACTTAAACATTTGAATCACAACCAATGTAGCACCCAGAATGGCCATCTCTTTGGAAGTGCTGTTTCTAGAAATGGAGATGAGTGAAGAATACTTCTTTATCTCTGCAATCCATGCAGCCCTCTACTTAGTTAATTTAAATACACTTAAATATGATATGATGTGAGTTGGTTTTAATACTTTCTAGCAAAGTCGTTTCACTTTTGATTTTAACCAAATTAAAAGACAAAGCTAACTGAATAATTTGCTATTTAAAAATTGAAGACCTTAAATGTTTTAAAACATAACACTTTTCAAATCTGAAAACAAAAAGTTTTTTTTTCTCTTGTAAATATTTAAAAACCAGGGTTATTTAAACTATACGCACACAACATTAACACCAGCGTATTCTAACAGATTAAAATTATCCTTTTCCAATTCTTAGTTATAAATCCTTTCATAACCTGAGTTGAGAATATTGGAGAAACGTAGAACACAGAGTCTTAAAAGACAGATATTTTTTGTTAGTTTTGCCTATGAGAGCTACACATAAAAAGCTATTGTAAGAAACATGGTCATTTTAACAGCTACTTATCTTCTGAACAATACAGATTTAACTTCAAATTGTGAGTGAGGGGGCCCTCAACTTGGAAAAGAACAATGATATTTTAATAAACATGGCATGGCTTTCTTGTTTTCTCCAAGGGAAGCTAAAAACAATCCCCACAGTATTTGATGACTTAGACAGAAAATCAGACTGACATAGTGAAGTAGCATGATTGATTCATAGGACTCTGTACTTACATGTGTAAACCTCTACTTTTTAAGAGTATTCTGACTTTGAAATAAATTTTAAGGGAAATTTATGCTGAGGAGATAAAATGAAAATGGTTGCATGGGTTATTCACCACTGAAATGCAGCATTTAAGGAATTGGACACAACAGAGGTAACGTAACCCTTCTGAAATCCTGATAGTAATGCTTTTCTGTTCAGCAGGTGCTCTACAGTGGTATCTTAATGTGGCAAGGTTTGCTTGCCTGACATGTCAGAAAAACTGGATTTTATTGTCCAAACTAGTTCATGCATTCTATCAATTTAAACAGGATGGCTGTAGAGGAATGTGCACAAACCCTTGAAAAGATAAGTTAAAATAGCTCTTGAAAGGGAAAAAAAAAAAAAAAAAGAATTAAAAAGGGCAGGTCAAACGACTGCTAAAGATTTGAGGATGGTAAGGTTTTTGTTCTGTTTCAAATATTCATTTCTCCAAGTGATGTGCATTTACTAACTTAAAGCTACAGCAAAGATTAAAAATAGGTTTAAAACAGCGCAAGAAATGTACTT
Organism: Pezoporus occidentalis; assembly: GCF_034315485.1. Taxonomy (NCBI): domain Eukaryota; kingdom Metazoa; phylum Chordata; class Aves; order Psittaciformes; family Psittacidae; genus Pezoporus; species Pezoporus occidentalis. Next base: position 2,698,915 of record NW_026916263.1, read on the forward strand.
AACTCTTAATGGAAATAATCTTTTATCTTAGTGTCATGTCTTTGTCTCTTGTTATGAAGTGTGATTGCACTAATGACATGAATTAATTGAAAATTAATTTGTATGCCATGGATACAGCCATAAGAGTTACATTATAATGCAGAGCTGTAACACTAAAATAGAAAGTTACCAGCATTACTCATTTATTAATCCTTCACTGCATTTAATACAACTGAACAGATAGTCTCCACAGAAGCCCATAAATCACCAAAGTGAATAGGAGGTGGGCTGCTCCATGGTTCTGTTTTCAATAATCTGTACTTTCCCTCAGGATGACTTTAGGGATCTGCCAGCAATAGCCCAGCTGGGCAGGGCTACTTATTAGGTTGCCTTAGAATGAAGATTGTAAGCAAGAATAAAAGAACTTCTCTGCCAGCCTCCTCTCAAGAACAGATAAGAAACAGTCTTCATTTGCAAGTGCTCTGACTAAACCAACCGACTCTTAGAAGGCAGATGCAGGGACTGTGAGAATGAAGACCCTAGGACCACTGTAGGAGAGGATCAGGTCTGAGATCAGCTTAAGAACCTGAACGCGCCCAAGTCCATTGGACCTGATGAAATCTATCCGTGGATCCTGAAGGAGCTGGCAAATGAAATTGCTAAGCCACTGTCCAGTGCATTTGAAAAATCATGGCAGTCAGGTGAAGTTTCTGACAACTGGATAAAGGGAAATATAACCCCCCTTTTCAAGAAGGGGAAAATGGATGACCCAGGCAACTACAGACCAGTCAGTCTCACCTCTGTGCCTGGCAAAAGCTTGGAGCAGATTCTCCTGGAAGGCATCCTAAGGCACATGAAAAACAACAAGGTGCTTGGTGACAGCCAGCAAGGCTTCACTACAAGCTCAGGAGTGTTGCGTCCTGACTTGAAGGAAGTGCAGCAGGAGGGCCAGGAGACCTCCTTGGATGGATAAGGAGCTCCTGAGGAAACTTATGGGGAAAAAAAGAGGCTTATAAAAAGTGGAAGCAAGGACAGGTAGCCCGGGAAGAATACAGGGATGTTGTCTGGGAAGCTAGGGACCATGTTAGGAAAGCTAAGGCCCAGTTAGAATTAAACTTGGCTAGGGATATTAAGGATAACAGGAAGGGATTTTGTAGACACGTAGCAAATAAAAGACTGACTAAGGACAACATAGGCCCTCTCCAGAAGCTATCAGGAGAACTGGCTACCCTGCATTCAGAGGAGGCTGAGGTTCTCCATGTCTTCTTTGCCTCAGTCTTCACTGGCTCTGACCACACCACCCGAGTCTTGGAAGGCAGACGCAGGGGCTGTGAGAATGAGGACCCTAGGATCACTGTAGGAGAGGATCTGGTTTGAGACCATCTTAAGAACCGGAATGAGAGCATGGGACCTGATGAAATCCATCTGCGGGTCCTGAAGGAGCTGACAAATGAAGTTGCTAAACCACTGTCCATCATATTTGTAAAATCATGGAAGCCAGGTGAAGTTTCTGACAACTGGAAAAAGGGAAATATAACCCCCCTTTTCAAGAAGGGGAAAACATATGACTCAAGGAACTACAGGCCAGTCAGTGTCACCTCTGTGCCTGGCAAAATCTTGGAGCAGATTCTCCTGGAAGGCATGCTAAGGCACGTGAAAAAAAACAAGGTGCTTGGTGACAGCCAGCATGGCTTCACTAAGGGGGAATGGACCACTGAAAGGAGATGGACCACTTGGTGGATAAAGAACTGGCTAGATGGCCGCACACAAAGAGTTGTGGTCAATAGCTCAATGTCCAGGTGGAGACCAGTAATGAGTGGTGTCCCTCAGGGATTGGTGTTGGGACTGGTCTTGTTCAACATCTTTGTCGGTGACATGGACAGTGGGATTGAGCGCGCCCTCAGCAAGTTTGCCGATGACACCAAGCTGTGTGGTTTGGTTGATACACTGGAGGGAAGGAATGCCATCCAGAGGGACCCCAACACGCTTGTGAGGTGGGCTGATGCCAACCTTATGAAGTTTAACCTTGCCAAGTGCAAGGTCCTACTCCTGGGTTGGAGCAATCCCAGGCACAGCTACAGGTTGGGCAGAGAAGAGATTCAGAGTTGCCCTGCAGAGAGGGACTTTGGGGTGTTGTTTGATGAGAAAACGAACATGAGCTGGCAGTGTGCTCTTGCAGCCCAGAAAGCCAACCGTATCCTGGCCTGCATCAAAAGAAGCGTGACCAGCAGGTCGAAGGAGGTGATCCTGCCCCTCTACTCTGCTCTCATGAGACCTCACTTGAAGTATTGTGTGCATTTCTGGTGTCCTCAACATAAAAAGGACATGGAACTGTTGGAACAAGTCCAGAGGAGGGCCACGAGGATGATCAGGGGACTGGAGCACTTCCTGTATGAAGGCAGGCTGGGAAAGTTGGGGCTGTTCATCCTGGAGAAGAGAAGGCTGCGTGGAGACCTCATAGCAGCCTTCCAGTATCTGGAGGGGGCCTATAAGGGATGGTGGGGAGGGACTCTTCATTAGAGACTGTAGTGATAGGACAAGGGGTAATGGGTTCAAACTTAAACAGGGGAAGTCTAGATTGGATATAAGGAAGAAGTTCTTTCCTGTTAGGGTGGTGAGGTACTGGAATAGGTTGCTCAGGGAAGTTGTGAATGGTCCATCCCTGGCGGTGTTCAAGGCTGGGTTGGACAGAGCCTTTGGGTAACATAGTTTATTGTGAGGTGTCCCTGCCCATGGCATGGAACTAGATGATCTTAAGTTGCTTTCCAACCCTAACAATTCTATGATTCTATGATTCTATATGCTTGTAAAGTCTCAGGCAGAGAAATAAAAGAGTGTTGGTTGCAATGGGAAGAAAAGCATTTTACAAGGAATGCCCTTGCTTAAAAAGCTCTGATGAAGTTTTTCATAGGAGACAGAAATAACAGTCATGAAGGAGTGTGTGCATATCAATGTTTTCTTCTAGTTTAAAACATCTGTACTACAAAACTTTGCTTAATTTTCCTGAAGAAAAATGTGAGGTGGCTTTTTTTGTATTTGACTCAAACTATTTCTGTTTCAAGTTTCCTTTTCAATATATGCACCATTTAAAAACACCTAAGTGAGAACATTTCAAAAAGGGAGTCTCAGAAACAGAGTCAATATTTAAATATTTTCATATTGTCTCAGTTTTGCTTCCTATACGTAGTCTAAATTAACATTCTCATGAATTCAGCTGAGATCACAAAATACTCATCAAGTTTGTAGAACTCTGTGTTGTGATGGTACAAAGTTGTTCTGAAGTTTCTATGACCAGCCCCTGCTCTGGCATGGTTGGGTGGGTGTATGCTAGGAAGGCTGATAAACCAAGCCATGAATTAGAATTCATCTTGACTTCTAGAATCCTGTTAATTGCTAATTAAGAACAGTGGTATTGTCATTAGAGAATCCTATGAATAATTGCCTACATAGTCATATTATGATAAAATCTTTGACTTAGCAGGCAGTTTTAGTAAGCTATGTAGGAAGCTCAGTAATTTCTTCCTTCAGTTAAAATGATCATTTTTATCCCCATCAGATGAGTTATTGGCATTCTATTGTATTTATAAGAGTGTTTATATATATATATCAATATATAATATTTAAATTACATAGTCACTCTTAAATTCAATAACATTATACCAATTAACCAGACAACCATCAAGAATTGTGCTCATTAATTGATCACTAATGGAATTGAATTTGCTTACGTTATTTGGCCTATTGTTCTCTGTAGTCCAAATAAATTCTCTGCTGCCTTACCTTTAAGTTCTGATCAGTCCAAATTCTAGTATGCACTGATTCCACTAATGTTTGCTATAAAGCTCTGAACATCATAGTGGAAAAAAACATTTCCAGAAACCTGAACTGAGTTGGCTGCTTAAATTATTTATGTCTGTATTTCAAATTTTGTTCTTTTAATCCTGGCTCATAAGTGTTTATTAAAAGCTATAATTTCTAAACTTCAGAAATGTCAGCTGGTTGCAAAGTTAATCCAGAAATAGTGTTTGTCTCCTAGGGTTACACATGATCCTTGAAAACTGTGCATATCTCATTTTATGATAGCAAAGCTTTCCATTTAATATTCTTTTCCTCCTTACTTAACATGATTTTAACATGGTTGACACTTCCTTTCATTTACAGTACGTTCACTTCTCAAGTCAGCAGTTGCCAACAGCTTCAAAGGAAACAATCAGATCTCATAGCATCAATATTTTAAATATCATAATGAAACTGGCTTGTTTAAAATAAACAAGTGATTTTTTAATGTATATACATAATTGCCAAACATTCATATATGTGTTAAAAATTCATTGCTTGCTGGATGTCTGTCTTCAGGCAGATACTTGTATTTGCACATTGCACCACCTAAAGTTAGCCCATTGTGTTGGAATTTGCCGTCTTTTCTTGTGTATTAGAAGCTCATTCTTTTCTTGAATTTCAGCCTATATGAGGTTTCCTGCTTGTGTTTTGTTTGTTTGTTTTTGTTTGTTTTTTTTTTGGTTGGTTGGTTGTTGTTTTTACTGTTAGTTAGTTTTTGGCAGAGGGCAGTGGTGGAGGGGTGTTGTGGTTTAAGCTCAATCAGCCACGCAGCAGCTCTCTCACTCCCTCCCCTCCCTCCTCCCGGTGCTCCCGGAGGGATGGGGAGGCGAATCAAAAGAATGTAGCTCCCACAGGTTGATATAAGAGTAGTCCAGTAACTAAGGTATAACATAAACAACTACTGCTGCCACCAATAATAATAATGATAAGGGAAATAACAAGGGAAGAGAATACAGCTGCTTACCACCCGCCGACTGATAACCAGCCCCACCAAGCAGTGAACTAACCCTTCTGGGTAACTGCCCCCATTTATATACCGGGCATGACGTGCTGTGGTATGAAATACCTCTTTGGTTAGTCTGGGTCAGGTGTCCTGTCTCTACTTCCTCCTGGCTTCCCCTCCTCTCTGGCAGAGCATGAGACTCAGAAAGTCCTTGGTCAGAATAAACATTACTGAGCAGCAATTGAAAACATCAGTGTTATCAGTGCTGTTCCCAGGCTGAAAGTCAAAACCACAGCAGTGCACCAGCTACTAAGAAGGAGAAAAATGATTGCTACTGCTGAACCCAGGACAAGACGGTTTTGTTATTTTGGTTTGTTTTGTAAAGATCCTTTTATAATAAAAGCAGATTTTTTTGATGCAGGAGTGTGACCTGGAAGACTACTGGCTCAAAACCAATGCATTGCATACCTCGTGAGAAATTGTAACATTAACTAGAAGACTGTAAATCCCAGCTGAGGTTGCTTCCAGAATCTTAATCAGCTAAAGCTGCCAAAATGCTTAATTTAATTTCTCCTGTTTTCTGTTATGTAGATCCATTCAGATCACTCTCCAGAAGATTTTTTCAGTGCAAGCATAAACTTGTGTACTTACACTCAAATTTGCAATAAACCTGTGATCTTTATCTTGTGATTCGTGCTGTTACCACAGTGAGCTGCCTTGAAGGAAGGTCAGCAATTCATTAATGGCATGCAAACACAGAGATGGCTGCTGACAATTTGGAGTAAATGGACTTTTGGCCTGATTTAAACTTTATAACCATGTAAAACTTTCTATCTTGTCTCCTTGAAAATGACATCTTGTATTCAGCATTTGTCAACCACTCTCTGTTTACAAAGGTTATGACAAAGTTGTTAAATGCCTTGTCTTTTTGCAGTGCTTATAATACATCGGATCTTTTTCTCACTTTTTTTTTTTTATTTTGTGTGCCACTACTAGTAATGCAACTGAGACAATTCAGACTTCCTTCAGGCAAACAACTGAAGAAAATATCTGTTTAATCAGAATGACAATTAGCTCTACTCTTTCTTCATGAAGTCATCCTGCCATCTGGATGTTGTTGGTCTGGATATCTGTTTTCTAACTCAAATATGTAAGATGACCATTCAACATGCTAAGTGGTTTTGTAGTCTATTTTCTTCTAAATAATACAGAGTCAGGTCTGGTTTCTGGCTTAAGACCAAGAGGCACAGCCTTATGAAACACAAATGAAAAGTGATGTAATGACAAAGATGCTCCCTCTACCTATGTTGTTTATTGGGATAGAAATATCCTTACAGCAGGACAAATTTGGCCAGTTATAGATATCCGTATTCTAGTTGTCTGAACCTTTCTGAGTCTGTAGAAAAACAGTTGAAACTGTCTCGTTTAAAGATGAGAAGTTGATCTGATGAATGCGCTAAATTTTCTCCTTTGATTGTGGAAGGAGCTGCAGTTTAGATAAACACACCAACACATCAATTCTAATTTCTGAAATCTGACTAACCTGAACTATAGCATTTATTTTAAATATGTCTATTTAAATATACACTTTTCAAAATTAAAGTGAAATGTATGAAATTTTGTAGTCTCAGATAGAGATTTGACTGCATTAAATGGCATTCACTTCAACACAGAAACCAAGCTTTTGTAAGGATTTCCATTCCTTGGGTTTGATGATCCCACCTGTAGCTATTAAACCTTCTATGTTGTTGTTTTATCATTTAATCATTGAGCATGTAGCAATTTAGATATTGTTAAAACAGTAATTTACTGTTCTGCTTTCTGGTTTTACCAATATTTATTACTATAAATCTTTTAAAATAATCACTCAAAAAGCAAAATGAACCTAAGTAAAATCCTGAAGTCATTAATAATCAAAAGAATGGAAAAAAAGTGCAAAGTTTTGCATTCTAAATCTGTATTGTCACCTTTTCCTATTCTTTGCCCATCCTGCGCAACCCCACCCAAGTCACTGAAGTCTCAGGCAAACCCCTAGCCAGAACAGAGGAAGGTTTATTAAACAGCATCAGTGACCAGATCTGTTTTTCTGGCTTCTATTTGTCTCTCCTGACATCTATGAAACTTCCCAATAGAGAGGATCATTGCAGTTTATTCTCTTTTGTGAGTTGTTCTGGGTTTTGTTTTTAATCAGTAGTTCTTCATATTCACAAAGATTGAAGAAAAATGACAATGAAATAGGAAGATGTGCAAGAGAGCTTGATGGGTTTGGCCATTAAAATACTCCATCTTTATGTAGGGTCATCAAGAGGTATATTGTCATCTTACTAATTCTATGAGACCTCTTTTTCTATTTTCTGTCATAAAAACGTGTGAGAAAATAAAGAGGTCTTAGTCATATAGCTCTCTTTCTAACTGTAGAAATAAGCTACTGGGGAACAGATTTCACCAAAGCACTACTGTGCGTACAGCACTTTCCCCAGTAGCTGTATGCCTGTCAAGCACCCATTTCATCACAGCAAAATACTTGGATCAACAGGATCATTATTTAGAACAAAGAGTAAAGCTATAGGTAAAAATAGAAAATGCATTTTCACAAATATTGGTGGCACTTGTAATCTCTAGATGCTATACCCTAAGTGACGGAGAGATGTTCATATTTCAGTAAACTAGTCTGTTTCCAGTCATTGACAGCATCCTACCTTTTAGCCTTTTCTTCTAGTCTTTTAATTCCCCCTAGATAGATTACCAGCACTTAGGAAAAAAACATGTATTAATGCAAATGTATGTCAGTTAAAGAGAGAAACCAGGAGAGTGACTGACAAGCTTATTTCTCACCATCTCCACACTCTAAACAGCTTTTTGTGCCCAGCTACATATCTTAAATTTCTGCTCAATATCATCTCTGAAGGGGACAGGCTCGGTAGGTCATTAGTGCTAGTATATTGCAACAGAAAACCAAAGGCCAGTAACAATATGATAGTATTTCTGTTTCATCAGAAATTATTACTACATGTAATTCCCATGTAGGAGGGCATTTAAAACAAATAGTGGTGTTATTATTTTAATGATTTGCCATATAGAATAATAGAAAATTATAGGGTAGATTATGTCAGACAAATCTATTCAGATGTATTTACTTCAATTTTAAATAAATATGCCTAGACATAATTTTTAACATGAATAAGAGACACTTTGGATTAACAAGATCATTTTATACATTTTAATAGAAAAAAAATTGTTCAATGCACATTCCAGTGAGCTGATGGTTTATTTTATTGACAGCACAGATAATTAGAAGTGACAAGAAATCAATAAAAGATTGCTAATTTTAACATCAGTAACCTGCAAACTACAAAAATATTATATGAAGGTATTATTCTACCATTTTAATTTGAGTTTTAAAAGACATGATCTTTTATTAAAGAAAATCAAACAAGTATTGTTTATCTTTGACCTAACTCCAATAGGATGCTAAAAACCCATAGCAATTCAAATAATATGCAGATAGTGAACGTAGCTAAGGAGTGGCTGCTCCCTTACCAGCTTTTTTCCACAGCAGTCATCATATTTGTCTAAGCTGACCCATACTGAATATATGTGAATGTGTTACAATGTTGTAAGTATGTTACACCATTGGTTATATACCAGAATGGCAAAGGTGTCGGAGCCCCCCAGACTAGCTGTTCACTGGTGATGCAGGGAGATTTATTGTTCTACATATAGCTCGTTATAAGATATCTATTTAACAGTAATCCTACTGTTTTTCATACCACATGGCAGTGGGGTAAAGACAGAAGTATCCCAATAGACAATTCAGTCTTTAACACATAGGACAGGCTGAGAAGAATTCAACATAGAGCATTTGTTGAGTAGTCACTACTTACATATTGCTGTGCATAGATGCGTCCTTAATATAAACATTTTGCCTTACCTCAATATTAAAACCATCATTCAACTCTACCTATAAAGTAAAATTTAGGAGTTTTTAATGCATAATCTAATCTATTATTTAGTTTCCTTTGCTGCAGAGAAGCTCGATCATCAACCAGTGAAGACACAAGTATGTCTTTTGGATAACATAAAGGTAAACTCAGCAAAATATGACTTTTGTTCCATAATTTGTTGTCTTGTGGCAGTTTTAATTGTACTGACTGTGATAAATATCTTGATCTGTTTTTTTTTTATTTTTTATTTTTTTTTTTAATTTTAACAACATTTAACTTACTTAAGCTAACCAAACCTCTTCCAGATCTTGCCCATGGAAGATGGAACAATTCCTGTCTAACTACTTGCACAAACATATGAAAGCCACAGGACAGCTATATTTCCAAAACTGTCTGTAAATTCACCATGTCTTTCTGACTTCCTGTGTTTGGCAACCTTCTTCTACCTACCTTCCTTCTGTCATCTTCTTTTCTCCATCTTTTTCTCTTGATTCTTTGGAGTAACTTCTCCCCATACTGCTTCATTGTAAGGATTTGCTTCTCTTCTAATTGCTAGATAACAATATTCTCTCTTTTTCACCAATAAAGTAATATTTGACTTGATTAATAACATTAACATTTCACTCAACATAACTGGTCCTCTACTTCATCCAGTTCTCCGTGGTTAAGCTGAAATAATACCCATTTTGTTTTTAAAGTCATTCTGATCTAATTCATATATAAGCAAGACCTGTAATGACTTCATGAGCTACATAAAAATATAAAGAATTTTCTTTCCACTCACGATGCAGCTTCCTTAAATCCTTAATTTTTCTGAACCATGTGACTATTTTCAGTAATACAAGGATGACTAATTTCAGAGTGTTATACAAGCACTAGTGTACACACTTCATTACTTACTGCCTTAACCCCAAAGTCAGTGCTGTGAGATCCAGATACTAACTCCTCCTCATCAAAAATTTAAACCATGCCTCAAGCGGGACCTGAAACTCAGGGCATAGAAGGTCAGTGAAGCAGAAAGTACAGTACACTGAACCACTGTTCTGACTCCAAGGAAAAGAAAGGTTTGGAAATGTGGCAAAATTCATTAATTTCTACTTAAAATATTTAGTATTCATTCTGGATGTGCAAGACTGACTGGGGAGAAATACTTTCCCTGCAATTCATCTGCTCAGGCTGAGATTTATTTTGATAGTTTCATCCTTCTACAGCCTTACTGCAAAGAAAAAAAAACAGACAAAAAAACAAAACCAAAACAAACAAACTAAAAAACTCCCAAAAAAAACAACAACAACAACAACAAAAAAAAAAACAACCCATGGAGAATAAGTACAGAGAAAAAAGAAAATGAACACATTGCTGTTCCTGATCCACCACATACTCTTGGGCTTTAGGTGTTGTTCTTTTTTCCTGTGGAAGTTAGCTATAAGCTCTTAAATGAGAATAATATTGCTTGTAGTATTTATTCTCTGTACAGTACCAGCACTTCATGACAAAATTTATATAGCTGTTAATAATAGCTCATGTAAAAGTGTTATGACTGTTTCATTCTTCTTCAGGTGTCTACCTATTTATTGAAGAAATAGGGTACTTTATCTAAAGAAAACCAAGCTTGCAGTGCATAACAACTACATATTCACATGGAAGTTAAGATTTAGTTATCTAAAAAAAAAAAAAAAAGATACCTTGGAAAATATGGTAATATTTATTTAACCTCTGTCTTTCTATATGCAACAGGCAACTTCTGGTTTTGTTCTCTTTTTGTTTTTATTTTCTTTTTTTTTCCTGGTACCTAGATATTATCCTATGACACTTAATAAAAAAATGTTAACAGTAAATATTACCTCAAAGTGTGGTGTGAGACTAACAATTCAGATAGATAGACTTCATCATAACTTTTGACACAGTAAATAGGCTCTCTACTAGAGGACTATAGATATTTTTTCCTTTAAATTTTAATTGAAATGCTCCTCTTTGTCATGCCCTCCTTCTGTTACTAAAAAATTTTGGGTTTTTATTTTTTTTTATTCATCATCTTCTTTCTTTTATTTAAAAAAATAGTATATTATCCCCATGGATTTTATGAAACATTCATGGAAACATTTATGAAAAAAAAATATTCTATTTTGGAGGAAAACGTTGATAAAGCTAAAGAAAAAAATCACAAGTGGACAAAGTTAGGAAACTGTCACCCTGTAATTCCTTAACCGGAAAACAAATAAATTAAAGTGAGTCATTGATCTAAAATAGCCTATTTCTTAGGAAAGGAATTTCTTCCTATTACTCCTATGTGAGTGATCAGCATCTGCCTGTTTCTGAAAACATCCCTGAAATCTGTTTTCACTTATAAAGTATTCATTTATAGACACAAAAGGAACAGATACCCACATGATAATAAATTTGGAGCTATTGTTTCCTTATATTTGTCATTTGTACCAAACGTAGCAGATTTTTTTCAGCCTCCTGGTTTCTTTGCATTTTGTATGTTAACAGTGAAAAGAGATGTCGGTGGGCTACCCCTTGTCTTCAGAGCAGATTGAATATTTCATTATCACTATTTGCATGCTATTGTGCGCAGACATTTACTCTGAAACTTCCTTAGGAGCACTGAAAAATATGCTTTATGAAAGATATTCGTGGATGGAATTGTTATTAAATAGATCTTGATACTTTCCCCTTTATGCTTTATCTGTATAACATTTTATTAAAATAATTTAAAGAGCTGGTGCATTTCCATATAATCACAAAACAAACCAGTATGTAGTATGCTAAGTTGCAGTTTGAGTTGCATTACAGTATTGCACATTTTCCTCACTGCACTACAACAGTCTTCTGTTTCCACCTCAAGCATACCTTCCTCAAAAAGAAGCAAATTAAATCCCTGGTCTTCTGAGGCTGATGTGTAATTTTATCTATCTTTAATGAAGCCTGCAATGATAATCAGCTGTCATTAAACACTGTTGCCTTATTGGTTGCAATATGCTTGCTTTGGAAGGTCTCAAGGGTGGTGTGGATTGTAAGAATGTGAAAATTACTTATTCAATCTCCCTAGCTGGAGTTGTCCTGCTGCAGCATGTATATTCACAGTATCACAGTATCACAGTATGCTAGAGATTGGAAGGGACCTGGAAAGATCATCTAGTCCAATCCCCCTGCCAGAGCAGGAACACCTAGATAATGTTACATAGGAATGTGTCCAGGCGGGTTTTGAATGTCTCCAGGGAAGGAGACTCCACAACCTCCCTGGGCAGCCTGTTCCAGTGTTCTGTCACTCTCACTGAGAAGTTTCTTCTCAAGTTTAAGTGGAACCTCTTGTGTTCCAGTTTGGACCCATTACCCCTTGTCCTATCATTGTTTGCCACTGAGCAGAGCCTGGCTCTATCCTCATGACGCTCCCCCTTTATATATTTATAGACACTAATAAGGTCACCCCTCAGTCTCCTCTTCTCCAAACTATAGAGACCCAGCTCCCTCAGTCTTTCCTCATAAGGGAGATGCTCCACTCCCTTAATCATCTTAGTTGCCCTGCACTGGACTCTCTCCAGCAGCTCCCTGTCCTTCTTGAACTGAGGGGCCCAGAACTGGACACAATATTCCAGATGGGGTCTCACCAGGGCAGAGTAGAGGGGAAGGAGGACCTCTCTCGACCTACTAACCACCTCCCTTCTAATACACCCCAGGATGCCATTGGCCTTCTTAGCCACAAGGGCACAGTGTTGGCTCATGGTCATCCTGTCATCCACTAGGACCCCCAGGTCCCTCTCCCCTACACTGCTAACAGGTCGTTTCCCAACCTATACTGGAACCTGGGGTTGTTCCTGCCCAGATGCAGGACTCTACACTTTCCCTTGTTATATTTCATCAAGTTATTCCCTGCCCAACTCTCCAGCCTGTCCAGGTCTCGCTGGATGGCAGCACAGCCTTCTGGCGTGTCAGCCACTCCTCCCAGCTTAGTGTCATCAGCAAACTTGCTGATAGTACATTCAATTCCCTCATCTAAATCGTTGATGAATATATTAAATAATACCGGTCCCAGTACTGACCCTTGAGGCACTCCACTAGTTACAGGCCTCCAACTAGACTTAGCCCCATAGACTACAACTCTCTGGCTTCTCTCCTTCAGCCAGTTCGCAGTCCACCTCACTACCTGATCATCCAGTCCGCACTTCCTCAATTTAGCTGTGAGGATGCTGTGGGAGACTGTGTCAAATGCTTTGCTGAAGTCAAGGTAGACCACATCCACCGCTCTGCCATCATCCATCCACCGTGTTATTTCCTCATAAAAGGCTAAGAGATTGGTCAAACATGATTTCCCCCTGGTGAAGCCATGTTGACTGCCCCTCATAACCCTCTTATCCTTGATATGCCTTAAGATGGCACCAAGGATAAGGCGTTCCATCACTTTCCCAGGGATGGAGGTGAGGCTGACCTGTCTATAGTTACCCGGGTCCTCCTTCTTGCCCTTTTTGAAGACTGGAGTGACATTTGCTTTCCTCCAGTCCTCAGGCACCTCTCCCGTTTCCCAAGATTTGGTAAAGATGATGGAGAGTGGTCTAGCAATGACTTCCGCCAGTTCCCTCAGCACCCGCCGGTGCATCCCATCTGGACCCATGGATTTATGGATGTCCAGATTGCTCAACTGATCTCTAACCCATTCCTCATCGACTAAGGCAAACCGCTCCGTCGACCTGACTTCATCTAAGGTCTCAGGGGTACAGGGCTCTTCAGGACTGCCTGCAGCAGAGTAGACAGAGACAAAGAAGGCATTCAGTAACTCTGCCATCTCTGTATCTTCTGTCACCAGGGCACCCATCCCGTTCATCAGTGGGCCTACATTGCCTCTGGTGTTAGTTTTGTCTGCCATGTATTTGAAAAAGCTCTTTTTGCTGTCCTTGACCCTTCTCGCCAGGTTTAATTCTAAGGAGGCCTTAGTCATCCTAGCTGCCTTCCTACATCCTCTAGCAGCAGCCTTATATTCCTCCCAAGTGGCCAGCCCCTCCTTCCATGACCTGTAAACTCTCCTCTTCCACTTGAGCATACCCAGCAATTCCCTATTTAGCCACGCAGGTCTCCTGGCCCTCTTCCTTGACTTCCTACGTGTCGGGATGCTCCGATCTTGAGCACGGAAAAAGCAGTCCTTGAATGTCAACCAACTATCTTGGGCCCTTTTACCTTCAAGCAGCCTTGCCCATGGGATTTCCCCTAGCAATTTCTTGAAAAGGCCACAGTTTGCCCTGCTAAAGTCCAGGGTTGCAATTCTACTTGCTATTCTACTAGTCCTACCACACAAGATCCTGAACTCCACCATCTCGTGGTCGCTGCAGCCAAGGCAGCCCTCAACCCTTACTGCTTCAACCAGATCCTCCTTGTTAGTGAGGATGAGATCCAGCAGCGCTCCTCTCCTGGTCGGCTCATCCACCATTTGCAGGAGGAAGTTATCATCCATACACTGGAGGAACCTCCTGGCCTGCGGCTGGGTTGCCGAGTGGTCCTTCCAGCAAACATCAGGGAAGTTAAAATCCCCCACGACGACCATGGCCTGTGACTGTGAGGCCTCTCTCAGCTGCCTGTAGAAGGCCTCGTCAACTTCCTCACCCTGATCTGGTGGTCTGTAACAGACACCTACAACAGTATCCCCCCTGCCAGCCTGCCCCTTAATTCTCACCCACAGACTCTCAACTCGCTCGTCATCTGTCCCTGGACAGAACTCGGTGCATTGTAGTTCCTCCCGCACATAAAGAGCAGCCCCACCACCCTTCCTGGCTGGCCTGTCTTTCCTGAAAAGGACATAGCCCTCCATGACTATATTCCAGTCATGTGAGCTGTCCCACCACATCTCTGTAATTGCCACCAGATCATAGTCTCCTGACTTAACACAGGTTTCCAACTCCTCCTGCTTATTTCCCATGCTGCGCGCATTGGTGTACAGACATTCCAGGGAGCGAGTTGAGCACACCGATTTCACCCTAGGATTATAGGTGGCCTCCCAGTCTTCATCAATTCTGGAGTGCTGCCCCACTGCGGCAAGCCCAGCTACAACCCCATCCCCCTTCGAATCTAGTTTAAAGCTCTCCAAATGAGCCCTGCTAATTCGTGCCCCAGCATCCTTTTGCCTCTGTGAGACAAACCTTTCTCACTTGTCATTGTCCAGACTGGTACCCTATAAAACCAGCTGTTATCAAAGAATCCAAAGCCCTGCCTGTAGCACCAGTCTCGAAGCCAATTGTTTATGAACTGAATCTTCCCATTCCTTCCCACGTCATCAGTGGAAGATGGAAGGAGTGAGAAGATCACTTGAGCCCCAGACTCTTTCACCATCCGCCCCAAGGCCCTGTAGTCTTTCTTCATCCCCCTCAGACTGCGGGCAGCAGCTTCCTCCCCGCCTGTCTGGAAGACCAGTCTGTCGGGTGCACCAGGTTGGGGAGAGCCCTAGTGATATCCCTGATCTGGGCTCCAGGCAGACTACACACTTCCCTATGATGAGGGTCAACTCTGCATATCGGGCCCTCTGTTCCTCTCAGAAGGGAATCCCCTACTACAATGACCCTTCTTTCTTTCTTAACAGAGCCAGTCTTGAGGTGCAAAGTCGACCCCCTTTTCCTATGTGGCTTTGTAGGCTGGCCTTGCCCCACATTCTCACCTACCTCTCCTTCAAGATCCAGGGCCTCGAACCTATTACGGAGGGACACCTGGGGAAGCAGGGCAGGAAGGGGGGAGGGTTTCCCACGACGCCGAACTGGAACTCGCTTCCAACCCTCGTCGTCTTTTTGGTCCCCTACCTCTGCGCAACAGCTACAGGGCAGAGGCTGTCTCGGGCCATCCCCCTCTGCCTGAGAAGGCAGGGGGTCCTTCCCCTTTTGGGGGGTATCTCTCTGGAACCAATCCAACTGCACGCCAGGGAGTTACTCCACCAGTCGATCTCCCTTTCACACTCCCTGATAGTCCTCAGTATCTCAACCTCCTCCTTAAGTCTTGCCACCAGGCTAAGCAGATCTTCTACCTGCTCACACGTCACGCAGGTGGAATGCTGTCCTCCCTCCCCCGGCAGCAGCAGGCTCTGGCACTCCCTGCACCCAGAGACCTGCAGCCACAGTTTGGGACGGGGTCTCTGTCTGAGTTATTACATGTATATTTGACAGAAAGAGCAGACCATTTCAAAATTTCTTATAAAAATATTCACAGTTGCACAGGAAGAAAACACAAATGTCAAGTCACACTCTAAATAGGTCCACCTGTCAATTTTCAAGGAAAGTATTCAAAAAATGTGTAAGACAGAGCAAACACCCTTTGAAAGACATTTATTTTTCTTCTGTTTTCTTGTATATTTCTTGTTACAATTAAAATTAACATTAATTTTCTAATCACTTACTTGCTTATAGATATAAAAAATCTCCTACATATTCATTTTGAACATAAAAAAAGCCCAGAAAGTCTTTTAACATTTTATGCTTCTCTGTTATAAACCAATTAAATGGGTGATAACTGTACTGCCATTTATACTCCATGACACTTTACGGAGTGTCAAGAGCAGTTAAAATAGATGAGCCTTCCCACTCAGAAACAGGCCTGAAACTGTTGCAAGCAGGAAATCGAGACAGAAATTCGGAGCTCTTTGTTAACGCTTGTCGTGGTTTAAACCCAGTCAGGTAACTCGTCCATTCACTCCCCCCCTTCTTTCCCTCCCCCCTACTCCCGGACGGATGGAGAGGAGAATCGAAAAGAATGCAACTCCCATGGGTTGAGATAAGAACAGTTTAGTAACTAAGGTATAACTCAAATCACTACTGCTGCTACCAATAATAACAATGATAAAAGAAATAACAAGGGAAGAGAATACATCACCTCACTACTAGCCAACCGATAACTCGCCCCCCCCCCAGCCCGACCAAGCACCGACCCATACCTCCTCCAACCCTGCAGTCTCCCAGCCCTTCCGGCTAACTCCCAGTTACATCCTGGGCATGACGTGCTGTGGTATGGAATACCTCTTTGGTCAGTTTGGGTCAGGTGTCCTGTCTCTGCTTCCTCCTGGCTTCCCCTCCTCCCTGGCAGAGCATGAGCCTCACAAAGTCCTTGACCAAACCAAAACATCCTTGTTATCAACTCTGTTCCCGAGCTGAAAGTCAAAACACTGCACTGCACCAGCTACCAAGAAGGAGAAAAATGACTGCTACTGCTGATCCCAGGGCAAAACTTTACTTTTGTTTTGCTTTCTATCGCTTGTTCAGGAAATGAGTTGCTGTGCAACAGCACATTTAACTTTTTTGTTTCTCAGATTACTCAGAATTAGTAGAAAGAGCTGAATTTTCTGTTTTTGCTCAATATTTTAATTATCATTTTACCAAATAAGAATTTATCAATGCCTCATGTAAATTCTAATGAGTTTTTAAAATTCTAGTACCTTTAGCTTTTAAATGCATTTTGAGATGAGTCATCATAGAAGTGCAACCTAATATTGTCAAAGCTTAAAGGCAGGCCTTGAAATGAAGGTGTGCATAAAGTACATTTTGCTTTTTTCTGAATTATCTGAGGAATTGCCCATTAATGTCAGAGTTGATTTGTATGCCTCTTCTAGAATGTTTACATTCTTACAGAGATTCTACACATGAAAAACTATAGACCTGTCTAGAAATTTAGACGTGATAACTTATAAATATTAGAGATATTTTTTTTCTGTCTTATTGAAGGGTCAATGACCTTAATAATCTCATCCTGGTTTAAAGGACACTTTTCAAAGAGGAAGAACTGTTTTTTGGTACACACCTTAGTGCTCTCTGCAAAATCAGAGACTGATTATTTGTGAACCCTTTAGTAGTTGACTGGACTCTTGTCATAGTTTAACCTCAGCTGGCAGCTAAGTACCATGCTGAGTTAATTGGAAAAAGGTAAAACTTGGGTGTTAAGAACAGTTTTACAATTGAAAAGAAAAAAATAAATGGGCAGCATAGGCTAGTGTAAGGTGTCTCTGCCCATAGCAGGGGAGTTGGGACAGGAGGATCTTAAGGTCCTTTCCAACCCAAACCATTCTGTGATTCTCTGATTCTAATAATATCAATCATAATAACAGCAATGATGATAGTAGTAGAGGAGAGGGAAAGAGAGAAAAGTGGTGTTCAATGCCATTGCTCAATATGTGCTGACTGATGCCCATCCTATCCTCAAATAGTGACCAACCCCTTCCAGCCAACCCTCTCCAGCTGGGAGAAGAATATACCACATATGACGAGCTGTGGTATGGAATATGCCTCTGGCTAGCTGGTCAGGTGTCCTATATCTGCTTCCTACCCCCTTCTTGTGCCCCTCCTCCCTGGCAGAACATGAGAGATTGAAAAACTTCTTGACCAGGATAAGAGCTACTGAGCAACAATTAAACTATGGGTGTGTTATCAGCATTATTCTCACACTAAAGCCAAAACGCAGCACAGCACCAGCTGCTAGGACGAAAATTAACCATGCCAGCTGAAACCAGGACAACTGTGTATTTGACAAAGACAAAATACAGTGCTTGATGATAGGTGTCTGCTGTCTCTCAAGCCATCCAGATGAGTCTAACATAGTCATTTCTTCTGTGTCTCTGTTGCTAAGGTTCCTTACACCTGCATCTGTTCTCCTGCCTTTCTTAATTTTCATCATTCTGTTTATTACTTTTACCCCATGTTACAAAATGCCATTCACCAGGTTTCAAAACTCTTTATGGCTTTTTCTTTCTCTACCAATCATATCTTATTTAATATACGTATTTCAAATGACAATCACAATGGATCATACGATCATCACCTATTATTTTAGTTTTTTACACAAACATAATTATTTTTTCTTAAATTGTGTATCATACTTGAAAAAGTCTTCCCTGAAGAGGTGCCTCTTTCTGTTGTTCAAGGTTTCTTCAATTCTCTTTTTCCCCAGTGTCTGTAAAGTCTATCCTAAAGTAAAGCTCTTTTCCATCTGGTGACTGTGTTTGATTTTTCTTGTGTTATCATTTAAACAAGGTGGATGAAGAACTTTTTTTTTTTATTTTCTGTCATGGAATGTCCAGTAGAAGTGAAGAAACATACTTGGAGAAATACACACCTCACGCTAACCTTGGCTGACACCAACTGATATTTTCAAGGGTCTATGGGCTTTCCTGCTGTCAAAACACAGATGCAGTTTTTTTAAAGTATAGCAGGATGCACCAGTTAAAGTGTTTTGTTTTTTCTTCTTTTGCCACTAATGGCAACAAGGTTAATTTTTCATTATTTTCATCTTGACAAGTAAATGTCACCATGCCTGGAAGAACCACTTCTGCAAAGAGGATAGCATTTGCTTTTCCTCAGCATTCTCTGCAGAAATGCAGAGGTATAAAGAGGATGTGAATGACATCTATTAATTCTATCAGCAGAAACTGCATGCTCATCTGAGGACAGAATTTAGGTTGTATTTATTTCCAGGGTCTGGTCATTTCAAGAACAAAGGCATTAAGCTGTTTCATGAACAAGGAAGGGGAAAGAAGTGAAAAATAAACAACAAAGGCAGCACAAATACTGTCTTTGGTATTGTACAAGTCCAACAGAAAATTCTTCAAATCATGAGGAATATAAATATGTCTGAGCTCTGAGAATGAACTGTTCAGCTGAAAGGCAAGATGGTCTTTCCAATATATTGCACAGTGCAAATGGGCAGGATAGCTGCACAACTGCAAACCTGAGCAATTTTATTTTGGTCACATTTCTAAACCAGTAACAAAAGTCTTAATGAAATCACATTAATGAGAAAATGTTAAAACTTATCATAAGCCCAAAAGCTAACTCTCAAGGTGCTTTAAATTCCTATACCATGCAAACGCAATGTTATTACAGAGCCACAATACAGCATTAAAGAAAATACTCCCTTGGTAGAAATGGAAATAATTTTACTTTTTTGATATTACCTGAATCTAATAAAGCCAGCATCTAGCTTTCATATCAGTGCAGCCTGAGAGAGCTTCAGATACCTTTTTTTTTTTGGGTGAAAAGGGAGGTTTCACTGAAGTAAAAATTTTTCAGTCATTGTAGAATCACAGAGGCTCAAACTGGTTTAGGTTGGAAGGGACCTTAAAGTTTATCCAGTTACAACTTCCTGTCATGGTCACAGACACCTTCCACTCAACCAGGTTGTTCCAAACCCTGTCCAAACTGGCCTTGAACACTGCCAGGGAGGGATGGGGCAGCCACATGTTCTCTGAGAAACCTGTACCAGGGCCTCACCACCCTCACAGGAAAGAACTTCTGCCTAAGAGCTCATCTCAGTTTCCCCTCTGTCAGGTTAAAGCCATTTCCCCTTGTTCTGTCTCTACAGGCCCTTGCCAAAGCCCCTCTCCGGGTTTTTTATAGCCTGTTTAGGCACTGGAACTGCTCTAAGGTCTTCCCTTAAGGAGTCTTCTCCAGGCTGAACCAGCCCAGCTCTCTCAGCCTGTCTCCAGAGCAGAGCTGATCCAGCCCTCACAGCATCTCCGTAGCCTCCTCTGGACTTGCTCCAACAGTTCCATGTCCCTCTTGTATTGTTGCCCCAGAATTGGATGCAGGACTGCAGGGAGGGGGGTCTCCCCAGAATTCAGCAGAGGGGGAGAATCCCCTCGCTTGACCTGCTGCTCACGCTCTGGGGATGCAGCCCAGCACAAAGTGGGGGTGGGTTTTGGTCTCAAGCACACACTGAAGCTGGGTCATGGGGAGCTTCTCATCACCCACCAGCCCCAAGTCCTTCTCCTCAGGGATGCTCTGAATCCATTCTCCACTCAGCCTGTGTCTGTACTTAGGATTACGCTGACCAAGGCACAGGACCTTGCACTTGGCCTTGTTGAACTATATGAGGTTAGCAAGACTTGACATTAGGAAAAGGTTCTCCACTAGGAGGATGGCTGCTCACTGGAACAGGCTCCTCAGGGAAGTATTCATGTCACTGTGCCTGGTGGAATTCGAGGAGGCTCTAGGCAGTGCTTTTTGTCATAGGTTTACTTTTAGGTAGACCTGCAAAGACAAGGAACTTGGACTTAATGATCCTTAAGAGGCCCTTCAAACTTTACATTCTATGATTCTTTGATCCTCTGATTCTGTGATTAGTGAATTCACTGTCTATGGCTTTAAGTTTTCTAAATAGTGGAACTTGTCTGGACTCCATAGTGTTCAGCTCTTAGAAAGCTGCAAGCAGTTTCTGTGGGCAAACAGCATTTGATGTCACTTTGGTATCCTCCTTCACACAATGCTCTAAGATGCAAAGCTGCTTACTGGTTTATAGGCTAGAAAATATAAAATTGCCCTAACTCTGGGTGGAAGGAAGCATTTCTAAAGACTGTAACAATGTTGGTATTTCAAAAAATGGGAGAAGGACTTAGTTCTTTAAAGACACTGTTGTAGTAGCCCCTTGACTAGTTCAAGACCATGTTACATTAATCCCCAAGCAAACTTAGAAGTGGCTAAAGAAATCTTCGAGCTTATATAGGTAACTGTCAAAAAAGGCTGACAGGAAAAACAGGGGCAGCAAGATGCGAGTTATGAGTTCATGGTTCGATAACTATATTAACACATATAGTTATACTACATATCTGATAACATATATATATCTGATACAGTCAGTGGAGAGAAAAGAGGCTTTTCACAGCGCAATTAATTTTATCCTAAAATAGGTCTTAAAATAGGTTAAATACATTGTGACTAATTCTCTCAGACAGCTGAATAAGACTTCCAGATAACTACTTCAGATGTGTCTGTATTACGGATGTCTGTATGAGGTGATATAGGCTTTTTACAATGTCACAGAGAACACTAAAGGCTGAGCAAGGACTATACACATCCTCCATTACCCTATGCAGCAGAAAAAGTGCTTTTCCATTTAACGGTAATTTTTAACACTTTTAATTAAAATTTCTAATTTTTCCTTAAGCAGACCCAGCTAGGATGACGAAAATCTGCATATGTTGTGATAATCATCATATTAATGGACAAAGTTTTATTGGTTACAGTACACTTCCTTCACTCTTATGCTAACGTCAGTCATCATTATCATATGCAATAGCTGCAACAAGGCAATAAGGAAATAAGGTTAACCATTTTTTTCATGTGCTCTCCCATTGTAGGGTCTGGCCCCTCACTATTTTGCTAGTATTTTTAACATTTTTGAGAGCACAATTTGGTCCATAATTCATTATGCCTCTTAACATAGATCTATCTTTTGTTTTCATTTTAATTGAATTAAACTATTGAGTTTCATACAGTTTTATGTCACTTGGAGTAGTTAATTCTTGCTAAACAAAGATGGAGAAAACAGGAGAGAAATTTTATATAAAAGGATAAAAATAATGTAATAAAAAATAACCTATATGACAGTAGATCAATTATCGCTTCTATGCATTATAAATTCATTAATTATTCAAAAAAAGTCTTATATTTCTAGTATGCAAGTAGATTAATACGGAGAAAAGTATGCATTTAGGGGAAATACAGAAGATGGTGCACTCTAATGTGATGTGTCTCTTAACCACATATATTAGTAGTTAGATAGAAGATTCTTTTCTACAGTTTATTTTCAGAAGCAGTTTTAATGCTTTCTTTCAGGAAGAACTATTTTGAATTCAATGGGCTAATTTTTTATTTGGTCTTAAAAAGAATTTGAAACAGGGCATATTCTTTTTGCCTTTTTGCCTATACATTCAGCATGCATGACATGCATTCAGATGTTGACTACACAGATACTTCAAATACACTTTACTAAGCTCCATAGGCAAAGTTGAAGCTATTGAAATGAGACTGCTTTTAGGCTCAGATAAAGATTCTGCCTCTGTATTGAAACCTACTGTTCTACCAAGAATCCATATGAAGACCTTAAAAGAAAATGTTAAGTTTCAAGGACACATATTAAATGTAACAGTATGCTTTTGATCCAAGCTCTTCTTGAAGGCTCTGGGAATGTCACAAAATCACAGCATCACAGGATAATTGAGTTTGGAAGGGACCTCTGGAGGTCACCTGCTCCAAGCCCTCTACACAGAACCATGTCCAGACAGCTTTTGGATATTTTCAAGGATGGAGACTCCAGAAGCTCCATGGGCAACCTGTCCCACTGCTCAGTCACCCTTATAGTAAAATAATGCTTCTTGATACTGAGATGGAATATGTATTTCAGTTTGTGGCCGCTGCCTCTAATCCTATCACCAGTCACCACTGAAAAGAACCTGTCTTTGTTATTTTTCCACCTGTCAAGTGCTTAACATACATTGTTGAGCTTCCCCTAAACTTTCTCTTCTCCAGGCTAAACTGTCCCAACTTGCTCAGTCTTTCCTCACAGGAGAGGTACTCTGGTCCATCATCATGATAGCCTTTCACCAGACTCTGACAGTATGTTCATGTCTCTTTTGTACTGGAATCCCAGAACTAGACAACAAACCTCTATGTATGGCCTCACCAATGCTGAATGAAAGGGCAAAATCTTCTCCCTCAACTTGCTGCAATGCTCCTAACGCAGCCCATGATGCCATTGGCTTTCTTTTTCACAATGGCATGTTGCTGACTCATGTTCATCTTTGTGTCCACCAGAATCTTTAGGTCCTTTTCTGTAGAGCTTCTTTCCAGCTAGGCAGTCACTAGCATGTACTGGTGCATGGACTGTTCCTCCCCAGGTGCAGGACTTTCTACTTCACTTTATTGAACTTCATGACATTCCTGGTAGCCCATTTTTCCAATCTGTTGAGGTGCCTCTGAAAGGCAGCACCACCCTCTGGATTTGTGTCATCTGAAGATTTGCTAAAGGTACTCTTTGCCCCATCATCCAGATCATTAATGAAGATGTTATACAGGAGTGGACCCAGCGATGCCCCTGGCAGTACACTGCTATTTACTAGCCTCCAGCTAGACTTCATGCCATTGATCAACACTCTCTGGGCCAAACCATCTCACTATCTGCTCATCCAGCTTGTACTTACTACCTTCTCTATGAGAATCTCATGGGAGGCAATATCAAAATCTCTCCCCTTCATTTACCAGACCAATTCTGTGCATGAGTTGAAAACACACAGAGTCTGAAAATCATCTGAAACAATAGTCTAAGTTAATGCTTGGCTTCCATTTCAAGAATGATAATTTGGGCATTGTCTACCTACCACTGGTGTTAAATTATACCAGCTATGGTACACATCTCCTGTGGGGTCTCAGACACTGCTGAATAGCTGACTTGCTGCAATCATACCTATGCAGAAACCGCTTCCTACCCAAACCTGATTCCATCCATGCAACTTAACCTTTAGTGCTTGACATTCCAGGCTGGTGCTCAGTGACTTCTAACTTTACTTCTGGGTCCAGCTTAAAGACAACATCTTTTCTTTCTGCCCAGTTGTTGAGTGCATGGCACAGCTAGATCTAGTGTCTAGGTCCCAAAACCAAGCTGCCAGCTTTCAGTGTGTCTCTAGATGCAGTCAGAGAGCTATTTCTTCTTGGATGGCTGGCCTCCAGGTATTGCTAACCATTTGACAGAGAAGCAGTAGTGCAATGGGAGATAATTAGCAAGATGAGGTTTTGCTGTGTAATGGGAGAATGGGAAGATGACAATAGTTCTTTGCAGAACAGAAGAAGGTTGTCTGGGGATCGAGCAATGACCAAGTAAATGTTTGTTGAGAAATTTTGCTCAATTTCATTTTTCTTCAGAGCAGGACTGCTCACGGTGGCTTGGAAGGGATGTTATAGACCCATGAGATGACCAAGTGAAGACAGTGTGTTGCACATAGTATTTCTCTGTCTATTTGCAGTGGAGCTCTTTTGTTCAGGACAGAATTATGCCTTGGAGACTCTGACAGTCAGATTGTTAATGCTGTTACGGCCCAGAGCTCTAGTGAATGATGTCTAAGCTGCAGGTGTATCCTTTAGTCAGATTTCATAGCCCTCATCAGGTTCTGCTAGTTTTGGAAACAATAATATGAAATTGAATCAAGCCAATTCTTGGATCTGATACTGTAAACAGAACCATGAAAAGGTAGCAAAAGCTAACAAATTTTAAGAGCAAACAAGAAAGGTTTGTTTCAAACACTTTTATCATTGCAGTTTGAAGCTTGACTTTTCCCCTGGTCATCCTGCTGGAAGGATAGAACCTTTTGTTTTTAATTTCTCACAAAGCAGAAATTCTATGCGCATTTACAACCATATGTTTTTTTTGGTTAGTTAAGGTGCTTTAAATTTTTTTTCTAATGGTAAAAAATGATGCCTGTAAGAAATGTAGATATGTTATAATCAACCTTTACCATATACTATAAACTATATACAGCAGCATTAAACAAACAATACAATCTTAATAATAAGATTAATAAGAAAATAGTATCAACCATCAAAATGCTGTATTAGCTGAATTACTGAATGAATTCCTTTTAAAAAGTGCTTCCTTGCATCCCTGCCTTATTTCTAAAATACATTCTCACCAGTCTCTCAAAACTCAGTCAATTAAGAACTTTGTGTGAGTACCTGTCCTAATGACCTGAGAGCATCTCTAAGCTCCTTGGTATGGTATTCCTCTGTATAGTCTTTTAAAAGCAGAGTGACCAAAATTTGAAACCAGAAACAATAATCATGCATTGTTCTTTGGTGAGTCCTCTGAATTGACTGATAGATGCGTGATGAAAATATTGCACACAGAGAAATAATACTCTGCATAACTTACTCCCATTCGGTCTTCATCTCAGTTCTGTGAAATGCTGAGTTAATAGGTGTCTTCTCAGAATTTTAAACAAAGTATTATGTCCTGGGTTCAGCAGTAGCAGTCATGTTTCTCCTTCATGGTAGCTGGTTGTAAGCGGCGAGGAGAAGCAGACAGGCCAACCCAATATGGGTGATAAGCAACTTCTAGTTTATTTGTGACGCAGTTCACACATATATAGGAGTGGTATTCAGCCACTCCTTCTTGGCATAACAGTATTGGTTAGCCCCACAGCTTCCTCCACATTCTCCTCCCAGGTCCGGTCTCCGGCCACCTGTGGGGGCCACCCCCTGCCTTGCTTGCACAGTCCTCCAGAACTCTATGGTCCTGCTCTTAGAGTCATTCTGCAACAATTCCCCCCTTTTTCTTTGTGCAAGCAAGGCATTATGGGTTATTCTGTTCACCTGTTTTATCACACAACTATAAACAAGTCTAATAGCTACGATGATTAACCTAACAATGATACATAAGTGCAATACTTTTAAACAGTGTTTGACTCAACCTGTAATGCCCCGTGAAGACAACCATCTAATTATTCTTAGGATATTGCTCATTTACTATTGCTGGGTAAGCTGAGCCAGGGTTCTCAGCTGTTCGTGCATCGAATTAGCATAATCAGAGAGACTCATACAACACATTCCATCAAACTCTTCACATCCGTGTCCCTGTTCCAACAACAAAAGGTTCTGCAGTGTTGCATGTCTTACAGAGTCAACATTAAAACAAATCAGAAATTGCCTTCGATGTAGAATTGTCTGCTTAGCAACTCAGCAACCCAGTCTGCTTAGTTGAGCCAAGGCCCCGGCTGAAGCACTTACAGTGATTTGGCATATTATGATTGGATACATGTTTTGAAGACCCTTAGTGACTAACATATAATTGGTTACACACAGATGTGAGAGCTCAACCTTGAAAGCTTGCCAACAGTCCACAGTTCTCATTAACTTGGTGAATTCCAGCCTCTTATCTTGCTTGCTTAAGCTTCTTCGGGCCTCCCATGGCCTTGCTGTATCTTTCAGGACTATTCAAAGTTTATGTACCAATTATGCATTCTCCTGTGAGAACAGTCTCCACATCTTCCCCCCTTTTGTTTTATCCAGTAACAAGTCGCTACTACAGCAAGGCACACACATTTACATTAGCAGAGTAACTATTACAGGGTGCAGCAGCATGTCGAAGATGCTGATGGCAGTGAAGGACTAGCCAAAGAAATTTCTTACCAGTGGAATTCTCCCCCCCCCTCTTAATTTGTTCCATCACCTGCTTTATAACACTACCATTGTATTAAAATTTTTCTAGCTTTTGCCTTAGCATTTTCTAGCAGCTACTGCAAATTTCCATACTCTAACATCTCTTTTACAAGTGACAAATCTATACAATACAAGGTGCAGTTTCTTATTAGCAACTAGCTAGTAAATACAGGTGGTTTTATACACAGAATCACAACCTCTAATAATAGCTACTTTACAAGCACACATATTCAGGATGTTACTTTTCAGTTGTCCCCAAGTGATGTTTTGCAGTTATCCGTTTTTTCTCTTCCTCTGTCTCATTCTGCTTGGGGTAATCATGGTCAGCTCCTGTACCTGAGGCATCAGGTTTATCCATTCGTCTGTCCAGCTCATGGCAGGGCTTCACAAACTTTGCAGGAAGTCACCATGGACATGTAGGCAGGAGGACACAAATATATCCCCTCCCCCAGGTTATCAGTTCTTCAGTTCTTGAGAAGTAGACAGGTTAGACAGGTTAAGTGCAGCATCATTACTCTCTCTGCCCCCCTCTTTTTTTTTTTTCAATCCCTGCAAAAGCCATCATTACTCCCACTACAGTCCCACGTACAGAACGTGGCACAAGGACCCTGTGGAGACTAACAGCAAACCAGCTCCGAGAAGCATCATTGCAGTGCGAGGTGGCAGGCTCAACCTTAGCGGGCGTCCCCGCAGAGGCTCTGCCTCCCCCACATCGCATGAGGCTTGGGCTTTTATACTGACCAAAATGCACACTCATTCCAACACAGGTGGCCAGCCTGTGCTGGAAGAAGTGGCCAGCAGTTTCTACAGAGGTCTCCAAGAGTTGATAGAAACCTGGACATACTTATATTTACCAACTTCTAGTACATGAGTATCACAGAGAGACTGTATGGGCTCTCCCTGTCAATTGCAAGAAAAAATCATAACATATACAGCTTGAGTATAAGAGGATTTTAACGCATACGTGGTCACTGTTTGTCAGGCCTCCTTAACTATTTTGAGATCAAGAGCTTCCCACTCTTTAGCCCCCTGCTGTGTAGTAAACACAGGATATGCAAAGATGCCCATTGCAGAAAATTCCCCAGTAATGATCACATATTTGGTTACCCATTGTTACAACTGAGCGTCTCCAGGGCCAGTAAGTCTGAGGAGACCGACCGGGGAGACGAAGAGTCAGGGTCTGGAAGCAGAGGATATAAATCTGGCTCGGATTCAGGGGATTCGGGGGCTGATCCTGTGCCGAACTCGGGGTCTCCGTTGCTCGCAGCTGTGTCTTTCTTATCAGATGTATCTCGTTCGGTATGTAGCCATCTGCAGACCTGGCTCCTCCGTGACTGAGTTAAAAATTTTTTCACTCTAAGGCATAGTGGGTTGGAAAGGCTCGCGGTTCCTTTAAATCTCCCGCAAGCGCATGATCCCTATTTTCTGCTGCGTGCTCCACAGGGGCGCCGCAATCGATCCGGCGCCGAGGCACCACCCTCTTTCTTTCGGATTTCTCGACATTTATCATGCGTATACCTTCTAATATACTTTCTCTGTCCTTTTCAAAGTCCCTACTTTCGGAACTGGGGTGGTGGGGGAGCAGGGGGTTACACCTCCTCCGCCGCACCTTCTGATGGAGGGGGAGAAAAGGAAGGGGGGGGTGGGAAACCTTGTGCTCCCGCGAGTTGGGGGGGGGGGGGAACGAGTTGTAATCTTCGCCCTTTTTCAACCGACCGGGGATGTCTGTTCCTAGTTTCAACGTTGCTACCGCGGCAGTTTTCTTTTCTGCCTTGTATCTTTTTATACAGTTCATTACTTCCCTCCGTGGTTTACCGAGTTTCTTTGCCTTTTTATAATCATTAAGCACTGAGTCAAATAGTTCATCACCAAACTTTCGCCACTCACTCTCCTCAAATATTGTATTAGGATCTGCAAAAAAAATCCCTTAGCCTTCCCTACAGCCAGTAGACCTGCTAGCTGCTTTAGAGTCTCAGGCTCAATTCCCCGCTTTTATAAAAAGCACTGTAAAAGGTTCAGGGCTCAGTTCCCCGCTGTTATAAAAAGCACTGTAATAAGTCCAGGGCTACCTCTCGGTCCATTTTCATGGCCAGCCTTTTTCGGATCGTCTTCTTCTGGGTCCTCCTGTAACCTCGGTCTCCGGATCGGCCTCCCGACACAACAGTGTCTGGTTCACCCCAGCGGCGGATTCTTTCGGTTAGTCCAAGCACCCGGGTCCGTCACGCCACCGCAGCAGCATTGCCCGCGCTGCCCGGCCGCTGCCGGTGGCGCCGCTCACTCACCGTTCCGGGTCCCCGTCGCCTGGGGCCCTGTGTCCCGGGTCCCCGCTAGTCGGGGCCCTGTATCCGGGTCCCCGTCGACCGGGGCCCTGTAGTCCGTGTCCCTTTTCGGGCGCCATTTGTAAGCGGCGAGGAGAAGCAGACAGGCCAACCCAATATGGGTGATAAGCAACTTCTACTTTATTTGTGACGCAGTTCACACATATATAGGAGTGGTATTCAGCCACTCCTTCTTGGCATAACAGTATTGGTTAGCCCCCACAGCTTCCTCCACATTCTCCTCCCAGGTCCGGTCTCCGGCCACCTGCGGGGGCCACCCCCTGCCTTGCTTGCACAGTCCTCCAGAACTCTATGATCCTGCTCTTAGAGTCATTCTGCAACAGCTGGTGCAGTGCTGTGTTTTGACTTCCAGCCTGGGAACAGTGCTGGTGAAACCGATGTTTTCAGTTGTTGCTAAGTGATGTTTACCCTGTCCAAGGACTCTGTGAGGCTCATGCTTTGCCAGGGAGGAGGGGAAGCAGGGAGGAAGCAGAGATGGGGCGCCTGCCCCAGGCTAGCCAAAGAGGTATTCCATACCACAGCAGGTCATGCCCAGGGACGGGGGTAACTGGGAGTTACCCAGAAGGACACGGGCTTCTGGGTGGGACTCGTTTCTTGGCCAGTGGTATTGTATTCGCTTCCCTTGTTATTTTCTCTTACCTTTGTTGTCATTGATAGTAGCGGTGGTGATTTGTATTGTACATTGGTTGCTGGACTGTTCTTGTCTCAAACCGTAGGAGTTGCACTCTTTTGATCCTCCTCCCCACTTCTCTGGGAGCAAAACTATATGTGTTCTTGGTCATCAAAAAAACAATACGGAGGTCTGCAGAGGTCATTAGTTTTTCAGCGTCTTTGTTTAATTAGTGGTCTGTGTCTTCAGTTACTAGCAGACAAAAATCTGTACATAAGGTAATACAGAAGATGGAGACTATCCCTTACATAAAAGAGATTTCAGCATTTGCTAATGAGCTACTGGGTCTACAAGGTTTTCTTGAATTCATAAATTCCTTCTGTATGCCACCAGCTAATGTCTTGCCATGAGCAAGAGGCATAGGCAGATTTTCTGTATGAAGAATGTTCTGCAATCCTCATGTTTTATACTGGGCAGGCTAGTGACTGGCAACATTTTCTTTGACCTTTCTTTCTAATGTACCTAATCTTCACACTGTCACAGAGCATTAGAAACCCTTTTTATCCTTCCCTTCCTCTTCTTTCTTTATTTGGACCAAAACAAGTCAAATGCTGCTACATCAAAACTTTGTGAACCAAAGATTTGTTTACTATTCACTTGGAGTCTGTTTATATCTTCAGGTATCTCTTAACAACCCGTTTTACAAGTATAGAGTCTGTGTTATGTGGCAGAGTGGGCTATGTAACCTGACATATTTAGTTTTTGAAATAGAGCTACAAGTAAATGGCTAAGTTAAAATTTAACTGTTGCCCTTTTGCATAAGGTTAGGACCAGTGAAAAGCAAAATTATATTATGCAGAGCTGGCCAACGATTCTGTTAATTATGCTGATCTATAGGTCTTGCCATTAGGTTAGAGTTGTTTTCTTTCACAAAGGAATTAGAAATTATGGTAGAGATGCCATCCTTGCATCTGTATTTTTATTCATTATATATCACCTCTTTCAATAAAGAATTGTTATTTTTCTGCCACTACTTTTGCTACTTTATATTAATTTTTCTAAAATCCAGAACTACATTCATGTAGACGTCAGGCAGTAGACTTGAATTTTTCATTAAGAGTTGAAATGAAGATACCAACATTTGAAACCAGAGCAGGTGATATGTATTATAAATACTATGGTTAGCTATGAGTCTATGTGAAAATACTTCTATGCATATGTGAAGTACCAGATGGGGGGAAAAAAAAGAGTAAAAAAACTTGCCTAAAGAGAAGTAATTAAAATGGAATTTGTTGTCTTTGCTAAGGATAAATTTGTTAAATTATTAAATGTCCAGATGGTACTTCTAGTCTTGAATCCGTCAAATGGGTTTAAACTTAAAACAGGGAAGTTCAGGTTAGATATAAGGAAGAAGTTCTTTATTGTGAGGGTGGCGAGGCAATGACACAGGTTGCCCAGAGAAGGTGTGGCTGTCCCATCCCTGGCAGTGTTCAAGGCCAGGTTGGACAGGGTTTGGAGCAACCTGGTATAGTGGAAAGTGTCCCTCCTCATGGCAGGAGGGTTAAAAACAGATGTTTTTTAAGTTACTTTCCAACCCAAACCACTCTATAATTCTATGAAATCCCATTGATATCACCAAATTTAACCTCTCTAGTTTAATATCTAATCCAATATACAAACCCCTCTTTCTTTTCTAGAACAAAGGTCTGAAATAAAATGCAGACTAAACAGAAATACAAGACTTTGCTTAAATGAAGTTCCAGTGTTATGTTTTTGTTTTCTTTTTTGGCTACAATTTCAAAATGCGAATGAAAACAGAAGACAATTGTCAATATCCATAGGTGCTATACTTTGTAACACATTTATGAAGAATAACATTTCTCACTTGTCTATCTCTTCCCTGCCCGTGATTATAGGCAGCTAGGATTACAGGGATAAAATTAAAGAGGTAAGGGAGAATCATTCCTACTATGAAAACAAGGAAAAATTAAGTGATAGAATTAATGTAGTAGAATAACATGGTTATTTTTGATTTATTGTGAACGATACTTATACAGTCTGAGGAAAATAAAAATAAAAAAATTAAAACTCTGAAAGTTTAAAAAGAAAAATATGTAAATTAATACAAAAGTCATCCTAGCTCTGCTTTTGAGAGTTGTTTACATTTTCCTTGCAAACCCCAAAGTGCTTGGTAACATCTAACTTCTGTGAACAAAAACCACAAGAGGATAGCCTCAGAGGATGAAGTCATGAACTTGTATAAAATGTCTTTTTACTAAAGGAAGGCCAAGATTCAGACTTGATTTTTTAAATATATCCATCCTGATTAAGTGCTAAAGGGTAAAAGGAATTCAAGCAGAGGGCCTGATCACATAGTCATAAATATTTAGGTAGTCCATTCCAATTCCTATCAAAAGAGAAAAAAATGACACACACAAAAGGGCAAACCGAGACAGTAATGAAGGTCCATCTGTTCCTAAAGTGCCAGAAGGTTACATGAGATTTTTTTTCTGAAGGAACCAGTGAGTATAGGTCCGAAATATATGTAAAAACTCACAACAACTTAAGGAAACAAATCTTTCCAGTGTTAATTTTCTTAGTTATTTGTAATACTCATGAATGGTAAATTCTAGTACCATTAACATAAATTCACAACCTTATATGAAATATTATTTTTAAATATATGAATTTAATACATTTTTACATATAGCTTAAAAGTATCCCTGTGCTGTGAACAACAAATTATGATTGTGTTAACGAAAGAAAATACAAAAGCACATTTGAAATTGTATTTCAATACAAGTTTCAGGGCATGGCAAAAATACAAATACAGCAGAAAAGAAAACTTTAAAAAAAGTGTGGCATAAAAATATAATTCTTCCAATATGTGGAAACTATAATTCCCCCATTATATATGAAAATATTTTTTACCTATTTAGAAAAAAGAAATAATCAGAAACTGACCTTTACCTGAGATGGTTGTATACAAAATTGGCCTGTCCTCAGCATTTCTTGTTACAATAAATTTGTGCTTTTCTGAATTAACCATTATACACAATTTTGACTTTTATTTTGATTGATTGTTATAACTTGGGATAAAATATGAAATTCAGGTAACATATGTTAATCCCCAAATGCTGTTTTGGGGGGTTCATTTATTTGATTTAATGATGCGCATATGGAGAAATACTGCTTGTCTGTTTGAATTCTGATGGAGAGATAAAGGATGTCTGGCGATTATAGAAAACTTAACCTACAAACGGCACTGTTTCCCTATGTTTCTTCCAGTTGCTCCCGTCAGTGAGGTTATTGGCATAAAGACTCAATGACTCTTTGGGTTACTTGTTCTTGCTTTGCAATCCAGCTGCCAGTTTTTCTCAGAAGCATTTTCTCCAGATTTGGTTTGAGCTCCTGACAGTCATGTGTTTCTTTTGAACAAAGAAATCCGGTCATTCTGGACTGTTTCATCGTAAAGATAAGCAAAGAAATTAACTGCTTGAATGCAGCTAGAAGACATAATTTGTGATTGTAACATGGAGAGATACTTGTTTGCTTGCATTTTTTTCTCCGACAGGAATCTTAAAGGTACCCCATGGTTTACTATTCTAATATCCTCAGTGAAATGAGCAAAATTTAAGCAAATAATCAAGCCATTGACCATTATCATGTGTTCTTCAAATTACTTTGAATTAGAAGTGCAAAGGATTTTGGATTGATGATTTGGATCTCATGATAAAGAACTTTGTATTTTATTGAGACTATTTCTCAGGAGATTGTTTTCTAATGTGAAAAGGACCTTTGATGTATGACCTAAATTACTATTTGTGTTGAAATTGGAATGGTCCTTATCTCTGCACAGAATACAATTTTAATCAAAATTTGGCTTGTACTTGAATTTTACTGTCTGGGGCATTGTTTCCACTTTTCAGCCTAAGTAAGGGCTGCATACTGTCCTTGATCTGTGGGAGGGCAACCAGAAAGTTTGGGGTCTGGAGAGGAGGGATGCAAAGAGAATATTATATAGCTTTCAGTCAATAAATGCAAAGATAGCAAAATGGAAGCTTAAAGATAGTTGATATAACCAGAATATTTTCTATGGTAACTGAAACATCTGGCTAATTGCATTTATAAATAACATATATAAATACAAACACATACACACACACGTATATATATATATACAAAACCTAGTTGCAAGTGTATCATTATGTCACTTATGTGTACATGCAACTCCTTAGAAAAAATCCAGGGTGTTAGAAATACTGTAGAAATACATTTAGTGTATCTGTCACAATTATGCTCACTTTTTTTAAGAACAGATATTCTTCCATTAACAAGTGTAGGGAGAAAACCACTCTTCAAAATGAATAATTTGCACACACTCAGTGTATATTTCAATAGGCTTTTATAACGTTATTCTTTGACAGTGTAAGAATTGGGACCAAAGATTTGTACTTAATACACAGAACTTTTATATTTAAGTTTTCA
Source organism: Pezoporus occidentalis (assembly GCF_034315485.1). NCBI lineage: Eukaryota > Metazoa > Chordata > Aves > Psittaciformes > Psittacidae > Pezoporus > Pezoporus occidentalis. The sequence continues at coordinate 2,732,997 of NW_026916263.1, forward strand.
GTATCATGTCTGCTCTCATGAAGATATTCTTAGAGTCATGCAGAGTTAATATTATGGTTCAAAAGAGAAGCATGTAAAATATTTTGTCATCATCCTAGATAGTCGGATATGTTTCATTCTTGCATAATTAAATACATCAATATATAGGATTAAAATATATATTTGATTATTTATTAGACATATTTGGTAGAGCTGGCATTCAAAAAGGATTTTCAGTGTACTTTAATGATATCCATACTTCCTCCACTCTAGTGTTTGATGTGAAGTTGTGATTGAATAATCAGTTTTGAGTTAAATATCTGAATAAAGAAATTTTTTACATGATTTTGTGTGCCTGGCATATATGCAGACAATTAAATCTCTTTATTAATATTTACATGCAATATTTAAACCTCTTTATAAAAGATGCTGAGCGTCTTGAGCATCTCTGTCTTGCTATTTCTCTGAAGTGGATCCAAAACCACTCGGTCTTGAAAAATAATTCCTAGTTGTAGGTGTCAGAGTTCTTACTCTTATCTGAAGTCCAAGGAGATTAGTAGTATTTGTTTCTAAGTGTTTGCCCAGCTGGTTCTCAGACTGGACTGCACAAGGGTCACATACCACATTTTTGTCTTGGACAAAATGATTTGCACATTTTTACACAGTTACTTGAGAAATGCACAGGAAGTTCAGCTTTCAAGGGAAAGATTGAGTTTTTATTGCACTGGCTCAGAGTGGCAGTGCATCACAAGTCCAGTGAGTCTAGCAGATGCCTCTGGATGCATCAGTTGCATGGTGTAGGCTCACTACAGCCATAAGAACCTGCACAAAAGGGGTCATTCACCACAATGCTTCTACACAGGGAACATGCTTAAGAGCTCCCAACATAACAAAGCTAGTCCAGGACCACTACGTTGGGTCCAGATGTCTTGGGCCAGAAGGACATCCAGGGCTCCAAAAATCCAGGTCAAGTTTAGCTTATCAGAAAAACACATTTGGAACATATTTGGGAGAAACTGTTTGAAACACCTTGGATTTTTCTGTTCTGGATTAGCAGGAGGTAATCCAGCTAAAAAGACAAAGAAAAAAAAAGAAACAAACCAAAAAAACTTCCAAAATGGAAGTTGGAAATTCAACTATCTTCATCAACTGCATCTTCAGTTTAAGTGCTTCTTAGAATAGTAAACGCCAACTGATTCGTTACTAGCATGCACTTTTAAGCTCTTTTTGTTTTGCTTTGGTTTTTTTTTCCCTTATATTTAAGCAATTTTTGTAACTACTTCAGTCAGCAGTTGAAATCCAGTTTGTTAGGTGTTGTTATATAAGTTAGATATATTATCTCTATGCTTATTAAAGCACATAACAGCTAAAAGAATGCAAACATTGAATTTCAGGTACTGAAAAAGCAGTAAGATCCAAACTAGAAATATCTAAATAGTCAGGCTTTGCTTTTGATTCTCAGTGGAGTAGAAATTTTTGTTTACTTGTAAACATCAGTTGCAGATGGGATGGAAATTTCCATAAGCAGCTTACAGTCTTTCATTGATATGTCTCTTCTCATCTGCAGTGAGTACATTTTTACAAGAAATTATTCATAAACTGTCATTAACCAGATGATATAAAACAGAAGCATTAGAAGCCCTTATTCAGTTGCAAATTTCCTACTGAGTCCCAATTTATTTCGCTTCAGAAGCTTTCAAAATCCAGCATCTGAGCATTTATATTAGGAAGCTTTTCCATATTAAATTTATTTAGTAAAGGTGGCTATTGAGAGTTTACTTTACTAATATGTGCAGGTTTTGTTTTCATTTTGAAAAAACATGAATTAAGTTTTCCAAAAATCAAAAACCTTACCAGAGAATAAAGAAAACAGCAAGGGGTTCACTGTTCATACAACATCCTATGGCAGCAGTAAGAATCTCTGTTTTCTCAAAACTAAACATTTGCCAACACTCTAGTAACAGGAATGTGAGTGCCTGTGCAGTATGTCATTTTGTTGGCTTTTATATTAGCATTGGTGTTGTGGTAAATTGGTGCAAATATATTACTAGCTGACTGATGAAGTTTAGTTTAGACGAGGAAAAGAGCCTCAAAAGTAAGTTTGGTTTTAGGTGATAGACATTCGTATAAAAAAACTGTATAAAAATAACCTTAAACCTAGACTGTCAAGTTTTTAACTGACTATGGAATACAACCCCTACCTGTTAACCCTACTCCCCCTGAATGCATATTTATTTGGATAAATTAACATAGCAATGTCAATTCAGTCTATTTTTGAAGCAAAGAACCTTTTTTGCATTGCCAATTAGCTTTTCCAAGATTTACTTTTTCAGAAATATAACCTTTTTTCATTAGCATAGATTTTTCATGTGTATTTAGCTTGTGTCTTGTTAGTAGAGTCTTCCATCATCTTTTCCAGATTAAGATAATGAGAAGAACCTATAAATATAAACAAAAAAATCTTAAAATAAGCATGGATGATATTCATCAGTAGTAAATCAGGAATACCACAGGACCCTATTGATGGATCCAGAACACTGTCCTAAAAATTTCAGGATAATTAGCTGTCAGTTGCAAGCTATGCTAATGACATTGTAGTCATGCTGTATAGGGAAAGTGAATTTTAATTGCTTCAGCATATTTTCAAATGAAATAATTGTTTTACCAAAAGTGCATGTTTGTCTAGGAATTTACTTATATAAATTAATTATATTGCAGCTGAGGAAATTACATAAGGATAATATAGTGTAAACAACACTGTGTGAGGTAAATAGTAAAAAAAATGTGTAGATTTTGTAAAACTGGCCTGTTAAATAGTGTTTCTGGCCATCCTGTATATATGATAACCTCAGCTTTGACAATTGGCAGTGGTGTCCACCTAACATCGCACAATCCAGTGGTTTCTGAGAGTCTTCCAAGCCTGAAAATCTTATCTATACCATTCTTTAAATGCCTTTTTAATGCCCTGTGGTAATACTGATTTTCTTATTATTGCTATTAATGGCTGCAGCAAAAACAAAGGACTTCTCTCATGTTTACAGAAAGCTGAGACAAGTGTTTGATGCTGCTTAAGGATTCTTTCTGATGCTACTTTTTTTCCAAGGGAAGACTATACTGTTTGTGGTGTTTCAAATGCTACCTTGATGCCTCTTAGGGTCTCATCGCTAGAAGAGATCACATTATCAATGTCAGAGAGTTAATGACTGGAGCTGATCTTAAGCAGTTTCTTTTTCAAGGCTGAGCTATTTGTCAAAAATTCCTGGCTGCTCACCTTTTTCTTAGTCTCGTCTTCACAGCACAATGTCAACCACTTTTTAGATACTTCTAAACAAGTCATGAGTGCAGGTAGAACTTCAGAAGGTAGAAAAATAAAGACATTACAGAACTGTTGATTTTTTTCTAACTGGTGTATCAAAATGCTGAAGAAATACTATTAAAGTTTTATCTATATTTGCTTCATACTCTTGCATAAAATTATGACAATTAATTTCATAAGCATGCAAACTTCACAGTACATTTCACACAAAGTATTTTCCTCCTCGTTACTCTCCATCCCCACCACCCTTTGTATAATATAAAAATTAGAATAAAATTCTGCACTGATTTTTAATATCCATCCTAAGTCATCCAGAAGAAATGTCTAATAATAAAATGGCCTAAAATTATTAAAATTACCTAGTCCCTTCAGATACATAATTTCATCTGCACAATTTTTTTCTCCTCAGTTAATTTTTGGGGCAGTGCAATTGTAGCAGTAAAGGCTCTGGGGTATAATATGATTATTTGTTTTCCCCAAACTGACATTTCTTTTTTATTATGATTATGTGAAATTACTTACAGACCAAAAGAATTAAAAAAAAGGGCACACTCTGTAATACAGAGTCTGAAGCAGATGAAGGAAGAAAACCTGATCTGAAAAAAACAATTTGTACCAAATAAAGTGAAGCAGAATGCAAGTGTAGGAAGAGTGCATGAAAACTGACATACTCACTCACTGAAAGATCTTTCTGAAACCAAGAAACTCTCTACACTGATGAATAAAGATGTCGCACAATGCAGACACCATGCAACTGAGATATTGAAAGGAGGATTTTTATATAGTCCTTCACAGTAAAATAGCACACGAAGTACCTATAAACTCAGAAGATACACAGAACTCGTTTACTAAAGTTTCAAACAGCTGTAAAAGGATTTGACAAAGGATGAAACTGAATTAAACTGTGACTCCACATCACTGACACTTGACTGTCACTGCTTCTAATGATACCTCATCTGGCTCCACATAATACTCGTTAATTAATAGTCCTACGTTCTTTAAGGATCATAGAATTACAGACTGGTTTGTCTTGGAAAGCACCTTAAGGCTCACTCATTTCCAATCCCCTGCCACTGACAGAGACTCCTTCCACTAGACCAGGTTGCTCCAAGCACCATCCTACTTGGCCTTGAACACATCCCATGGCCATCTGCAGGGATGGGACAGACACAACTTCTCTGGACAACTTGTGCCAGGGCCTCACTACCCTCACAGTAAATGCAAAGTACTTAGCCAAATGTGGCTGCACACTTGTGAGGAGCCCAGGGGTTGTGAGGAAAATTCAGTATCTGGGCACACATGTCATTGTGCCTGAGAGTATGTCAAGGTGGGAGTTGGAGTGCACATGGTTGAAATCAACCTCCTTCCAAAGTAAAAATCACTTTCCCCTCCTACCAGGTAACACATTTTCTATGCTGTCACTGCATTATTAGCTACAACCATAAAATGAAAAGGCAAGCATCTATACAAGTTATCTTAATTTGTCTCCTAACAGTCAGGAAGATGATGGAAGAACCACAGAATGAATGTCCACATGCCGTATGAGAAAACCGACTATTCCCAATAGCTACCCCAAAATATTACTCCAATCAGATATTTCTGGCAAACCGTTAACTACACCTCAATAAAATTATAGTGAGAAATGAGAAAATGTGGCAAATCAAGTATCTATTTTTGCAGATTTACCTTTGCTGTTTTTTTCAGCTAGCTCAGACATAGGCAATATCTGAAAAAGACAACATGTAATGCAAAGAATTCCAGAATGCACAGTTTTTTGTGTAATTACAGTGGAATTTAGTTATCTAGGTGTTAATATTTCCCAATTTTGTATTTAAAATAATGATAATAGATATCAAATATCAACAAAATTCTGTATCAGTTTTTTCGCATATTACTCTTCATATTAGTCTATATTCTTTTAATAAACCTTAATTTTAGACTGACTTGCAATAAGCAATGACATGAGGCAGTACTACAGACAAAGTAGAAGTGGTTCAATTTAAAATGTTCATATTTCTCTTGCCTTTAAAACTTGAATTTGATGAGAACATGTCCACTCTTTCATGGAAAAATTGTACACTGTGATATCTTTACATTTCCCTGTGGAAAAAAAAAGGGTGGAAGGAGAGGAGGGAGGAGAGGAGCATTCTGAGCTAACTTCCTTTTTCCCATTCCTCCTTTTTACTAATATTGGTAAAAGAATACTGCCTTGTGTTTTCCAAAAATTGTTTATTGTCTTTACTTTTCCCTGTGATTTTGTCAAAGCTTATTGAAGCATGCTGCCAGTTCCCCAACACAAATTTAAGGAATGGCTCACATGAATTTAAGATTTTATTCTTGAAGGATAAGCTTTAAGAATTCAAACTTCTATTCTGGTAATACTTTGTTAAAAGTAAGAAAAATCTGTGCTCTGAGAACCAAAACTAAGAAACTGAGGTTACATTTGAGAAACATTGTCTTGGAACAGCAATTTCTTTTATTAAGGAAGGAAAAAGAGCTGGAATGAAAGTCATTCCACATTATGGATAGTCCTCATAAGCTACTTATGAGCTCTTTAGTCTCTTATCCCAGATAATTCACTGCACAAGCATGGCACTTTCAATTTAAAGCTCTTAGTTTTCAATTACCTCTCTATGACAGCTAAGACTACTGACAGAAACATGGCCATCACATTTTGTCTTCCTGTCTTGCAGTTCTCCTGGACACTTTTGCTACTCCTAAGCCAACTGCATAGTCTGAAAACCTCAGTTTCTGTATTGATCTTACAAAGGTACAAGTTCTGGAACTACATGCTGCTGTAAGAGGTAAAACATGCTTGCTGTTATTGTATAATTAAGTGGACTTCAAAAGGAAAACTATGTTGACTGTCTGGCAAAACTACATTGCTTACTTCATGTGGAAATTTCTGTTATAGAGGCTGCGTATAAAAAAAAAAAGAAGCTGCGTTTATATTTTCTGTTTGTTATACCCTGAAACCTTGTCCTCTAGTCCCTGGTAAAAAATGCGTCCAAAATCATGCCTGGCATTGGGGCAGTGTTGGTTGGCATGAGTCATGTCAGGGGTGGTGATAACAGCTGTGTAATGTGGGCAATCACGTATCAGTGTTTGAGGAAGTCTGTGCCTTGTATAGCTTACCTGTACATATTTATGCATGGTTATCCTTGGTCAGTATAGAAATTATTTCTGTTAGTGTGAAGCACTAATATTCATGCATTCTCTGAGGTCACATATATAAATATATGACTTTCTGCAGAATGTACTGCTGCACCTTACCATTGTGAAAATTTGGTCTTTATACCTAAATAGTGCTAAGACTCTTACTTCTTTGCAGGATTCTGTGTTCTTAATGTGTCTTTGTGTCAGTTGCACACTTCTTGAGAGAAAACAGGTTTTACTGATACAGAAACTGAGAAATATTGATTTCTACTTGATCTAATGTGCAAACTTATTTTCAAAAAAAAAAAGTGATTAATTTTAATTTTTTCATTGTTGCGCTGTCTGTCCCAATTTCTAGATTAACTTCGTCAGTCTTTCCATGAGTTGGAATTTGAATTTTTTGAGGGGAGGGGAAAGTGGAGGAAAGATCATTTTTGCCAAAAGACCACTACTTGACAGATTCTCTATTTGCAGCAGTACTGGTTTATTTTCCCTGTGTAAGTCAAATCAGATGAGTTGGTGTGGTCTGCAGACACAGACAAATTGAATGTGTTAGACTCTGTAACTTCACAATCACTCAGTGTTTCTTATTCCATACCAATTCTCCTGTGAGTCATGACTGCAGATTCTTAGGTATAGTTTTCATAGGTGTTTTTTAATCCTTTTCGTCACTGCTATATGATATATAGGAGAAGAGAGATTGTTCTTACTAGCAGGTCTAAGGAGACCTGTCTCTATGTCAAATCTCCTTCTACCATTCTTTAGAGAAGCACATTTCCATAAAAAAGCACAATAACACATACCTGGGAGACATTTGGCATTATGACATTCTTTGTTGATGCTAGTTGTAGTATATTGTATGAGTTTTAGTCTAAACTGTCTCTTGAAGACTGTATTTAAGATCAATGAAATAAAATCAGAGAATACCTCTGAGTTTAGGTGATGACTTTTCTCATGAAAGGTTGGTCAATGGGCTACCGGTTAAGAAATATGCCTTTTAAGCCGCTCATTTTGGTCCAGTGAGGTGTACTTTCCGAACAAGCTTCAATGGAAGTCATGCTTCCATTGCTTCCAGAAAAACCTTTAAAAATGCATTACCTCATGAGAATAAAGAAGTATATCAATATGTTCTGCAGAATTTTTCCTCTCTGAATTTCCTTTCTGTGCCTACGGCACTCAAGCTGTAGGCAAACTTCTCAGAGTTCAATACAATAATCTTAAACTAATCTTTCTGCTAGAAACTTTACAGAATTCAATAATCCATAACATTTTCAATTACACTATGAGCTTTCAAAAATAACTGTTTTTTTCCTCAGCTTTGTGTCAGTTATTTATTATTTTATTTTTTTTTTTTAAGATTCCTCATTGCTACAAGAAATGGTAGAATCATAGCATCATATAGTGGTTTCGTTTGGAAGGCACCTTTAAAACCATCCGATTCCAATGTCTTGCCACGGGCAGGGACACCTTCCACTGGACCAGGTTGCTTCAAGCCCCGTCCAGCTTGGTCTTGAACACTGCCAGTGATGGGGCAGCCACAGCTTTACAATCATTCATTCTACTTGCTATTAATTTGAAGTGATTTCGGTTATATCAGTGCAATGCTTCCCTCCTTCTTTGTAGTCAGAGTCATGTAAGATAACCTAATTATATATAAAAAGTCTATTCAGTTAGTGATGCAGTCTAACATCTATTCTACAACTTAAACTGTGGAAAAATCTCATTTTATGTTTAGCCATTATCAGTATTGTAAGTAAAAAAACATAGTTATTGAGAAATGTCCCACAATCTTCTATTGTTTAAATAAGATAACTTCTATAGAACTTTGTCTCTCACCATCCAGTTTGTAATTATTTAGAAAAGTTATCTCTGAGAAGTTCAGAGAAAGTGAATATTCAGCAACTGATTCAGAAAGTTTATAAAAATGAATTTGTAGTCCCCTCTATTTGTACTGCAGATTTGAATCTGAGATAACTGCTGGCAGTAACGAAAGTCAAATACTTTCTGCAATCCATGTTTCTAACCCACACAGCTATAGCTTTCATATTCATGGAAATTATCAGATGAACAATAAGGAAAAATGAGTATGTTTGAATGTAGCTGTCTAGAGCTATCAGGAAGATTGCAGTAAGAATAATTGCAAATCTTAAAATGCTGTTTTTACCTTTGTAAGATTGCTGCCTCTGGTGTCCTCGGGGTCCTAATTTGTTTCTATTTTCATTGAAATAGAAGGGGTTTATGTGACTTATTTTTTTACCCATTTAAATCTGAAAATTCTGTCTTAGAAAAATTTATCTCAGGAGTTTGGATATTTTGGGATTTGAACGTTTGGAATATGTCTGCATTTTAGAATGTGGACATAGTGGCTTTGATGGAGCTAGCTTGCTTAAAGGACATGGAATATCCAAATTATTAGCTCTATCCAGGTTAGTTACCCTTGCTTAGGGAAACAGAATATTAACATAAATGGTATTAATGGGGGTTGGAACTAGATGATTCTAAGGTCCTTTCTAACCCTAACTATTCTATGATTCTATTATTTATTTGGCAAGCAAAAATATTTGCAGAAACAATGAACAAAGAATGTCATTTTCGAAATATATGGTTTTACTACCCATTACTTTTCTGTCAAAGCATAATACTTTCTCCTTCTGAAATGTACGTTTCCAGAAGTGATTCATTATTTATGTTAATAAAACAAAATGCAAGAGGCTGAAATATTATATAGCATATTCCACATGTTTAAATAGCATATTCCAAAATCCAGTAAATTTCACGTTGGTTTGGGTATCTTACATTGCTGTTTCATCTTTACATCAGAGAATATAAGAATTATAATGATAATCATTAAACCATTGCCAATGAAAATATAATAAGTGTAAAATTACTATTGCTGATTAAATGAGTTTGATATGTGCTTCTTCATTACAAAAGCCAAAATGTGAATTATAAATTAAAAGATTCATATCTAGTCATGAAGGCTGTAATTGATTTGAATTTGTTCTGTTCATTATTTGAAGTTGTCTGACAAAGGAAAAGCTACAGAATATTCAATTTATGAAGAAACCTTCTCCTTACAGGCATTTAAAAACTAAAATAGTTCTTGACAATCTCTTTTTTATTAATAGAAAATTGTGAAAGAATTTTCTTCACATATTTTCTAAAAAAGCCATTTGTTTCTCTGTGAAAGAATTCAGAGCAGCAGACAAGTTGTCTCTGGCATTAGTTGCAAGCTTTGAACAAAAAGCAAAATCAAAACCACCAGAGTTTGATGGAATATTTGTAACTAATATTTTCAATAACTCACTTAAACCAAATAACATTAAAAACACTTATTCTACATAATAAATTGAGACTTAAAAGTAAAATCAATGTAAATTCCAAAGAAACCATAGTGTATACAACTGTTGTTTTAATATATGTTTGCAAAGTACTTTTTTAAAAAAATAAAGGGTTGTGGTTTAACCACATTGAGCAACTAAGTACCATGCAGGTGCTTGCTCATTCTCCTTGTGAAGATAGAGAAAAGAAATGGAGAAAGATAGAACCCATGTGTTGAGACAAGGAGTTTATAATAACTGAAACAAAGAAATATATCAAACCAACCAATAATAATGATAATAAGAAAACAGAGAGAGAGGAATAGTAACTGAAGAAAGACAAGTGATGCCCAATACCATTGCTCACCACCAACTGACAGATACTCAGCCCATCCTCCAGCAGTGAATCGGTCCCTTCCAAATAACTCTCCCTAGTTTATATAACATACAAGATGTGCTGTGGTATGGAATACCCTTTTAGCTGGCTTGGGTCAGGTGTTCTGTCTCTGCTTCTTCTTGGTTTCTTGTGCACCTCTTCACTGGTAGAGCATGACAGAATTAAAAGTCCTTGATCAGGGTAAGTGCTACTGGGCAACGACTAAAACATTTTGTATAACCAATCAGCATTGTTCTCAGACTAAAGCCAAACCACAACACTGCACCAGCTACCAGGAAGAAAAATAATTCTATCATCTCAGCTGAAACCAGAAGAAATAGCATTTTGACGGATGTAAAAAATATTGACATATTTCTCTGTTGAATGCCTTTCTCAGTTTTTTTTTTTTTCTTACAATAGATGGTTTCTTTAACAATTTGAAATAAAAACATTTTTATTTATATGATTTTTATTTTATTCACAAAAATATAGACCATGTACTACTGTTTTCATCTGACACTCATCAAGTAGTGGATTAATCAGGAGGGTGCCTAAAAATATACGTGGTGTATTTCAAACTTGAGTTCACAACAAGTTATAAAATCAAGGTATGCTCCTGCATGAAAATGACCTTAGTGTCCATCCTGAGGGTGGATGAATCTAAACAGTCACTTCATGGCATGGTTGCTGTGGAAATGGCATAATTAATTTTGAATGGCTTAATTGAAGTGAATGAGCTCAGAGTCAGATCAGAACTACATTTTTGCCATAAAGTCTATAGTGTTATGGCTGAATGAGTACAAAATTTTCTGATTGCTTTTTTTTCAGGATGAATTTCCAAAGCATGTATCTACAGAGATAATATCTCACCCACCCTAAGAGTACCTACTGGATCTTCTTTCCTTTCTGCAGAGTGGGCAGACCTCACCAAGGTTGCAGGTGATCCAAACACTACTAGCCAAAACTACAGCTTGGTAGGATAGCTACGGATCCAAAGGATTGAATAAGAGTTTGAAAACCTGAATTGTGAGAGGAAAAATAAACACCCATTTCCAGAGTGAGGTTGGGGCATCATATGAATGTGGACCCAGTCTCATGGTCACAGTATATTTTAGGAAGGAAGTCTTATTCAAGGATCCCAGTACTTTCCTGTTTCATATGGTTTCATTATGTTTCCCTCCTTTGTTGCTCTGCCCCACTAACAGAATATCACAAAGGCTTATGAAGAAGCAAGTTGTGCCAGGACAGGAACTTGTGGACATTTCCAATTGAATGAAAATCCAACAAACACAAATGGCAGATTAAACATTTTCCAGCCAAGAATTTTCACGTCAAGACTGTATTTACCAAAGTAAATCTGTGTTAGATAGCATCTGAAATGATGTTTTTGGAGTGCAATTTTAAAAACAGTGACTCAAGTTTGTCAAAGTCTTATTTTAGTTTTCTTCTGGTTGGAACCTGGGACTTTGTCTATGAAAAATCATATATCTTGAATATAAAAATCTGTTCTGAAAAAAAATAACCTCAAAGAAAATCTTTTTTATTTAGATTCATGTATTAGACAGGTTTCAAAAAAAAAAAAAAAAATCAGTGTAGACCTTTCACAGAAAGGTCTTTCTGAAGAAGTACTGTAGTAAGACTTATACCCCGTAGATTCTCTTGACTGAAGTGGATGCTCTTAAGCTGTCTATTTATCTAAATAACCTAAGGCTTTCTTTGTTTCTAAACTGATAATAAGATTCTGAGCTATGGGAACACCACGGCATCTGTAAGCCTTGACTATGTCTAACAAAATGAAGTTCTGTTTTTAGATGTTACTGTATTCTACTGATTCTTTTTCCAATTAAACAATAGGTAAAATAACTTGTATGGGACAACAATATGACGTAGGTTCACCATGAAAGTTTCCATAGTAAATGTCTGGGGTAAAGATAACTTTCTTCATAGCACTTCCTGAGATGCTGTTTTTAATTTCTTATGAAAACCATCTTGATAACATAGGGATGTTTCAGCTGTAGCTTAACAGTTCTTGCACAACATCAAAACCTTCTATACTTTTTACTGTCCCATCAGCAGAAGTTGGGAAAGGACAAAACTGAAACATCTGACCTAAAAGGATTGAAGGAATCTCCCATACCGTGTAACAGGCTAGAGAGGCTGGAGAGGTTTGAGAGGTGGGATTGTGCGAGTCTCATGAGGTTCAACAAGGCCAAGTGGAAGATCTTCGCCATGGGGCAACCCCAAACAAGGATCCAGGCTAGGGAATGAGTGGATTGAGAACATCGCTGAATAGAACTTAGAGGTATTGGTGGATGAGAGACTGAACATGAACCAGCAATGTGCACTTGAAGCCCAGAAAACCGACCTTGTCCTGGGCTGCATTCAAAGAAATGTGGCCAGCATGTTTAAGGTGATTCTTTACCTCTACTCCACACTCATGACAGCCCCCCTGCAGCCCTGCAGCCAGCTTTTGGGCTCCCTAGACAAGAGGGGCATGGAGCTGTTAGAGCAAGTCCAAAGGAGACCATGTAGATGCTGCAAGGAATGGAGCAGCTCTGCTCTGAATACTGCCTGAGAGAGCTGGGCTTGTTCAGCCTGGAGAAGAGAAGATGAGGATTAACATAAGAATGACTACCATGTACATGAGTGGACCCTACTCTTAGAGAAGAATTTCACCCTTAGCATTTTCCAAATAAGAAAAAACAAGGGTTTCCTGTGTCTTGATTGCAGTTAAAAATAAGTGTAAAAAAATATGATGAGATTTGCAGTCGTCAACAAAATTATTACACTTAGACTTAACTTAATCTCCACCCAACTATTTAACAACTGCACTTTCCTATTGAGAATTATTTTTAATTCTGCATTTTTCTAGTAACAAGTGGCATTTTCTACAGATTTTATAAGTTTTTATATACTATTGTACTTGAACATGTTGTTTTACATGCAAACTGTGTGTTGCCACACACTAATCATTATTTTTCTCTGGTCTTCCAAATAAAATAAAAAATCGACCCTGTATTTGTTAAGTTAGTGAAGAAAAATATCATGTTTCTGATGCAAGCATTTACCTGCGGAGAATTCAAATTAGTTCATCACCCTATATCTCTTTTTCACAATTTTTTTCAAGCTTCTTTGCCAAATTGTCATGTTTTCTGACAAGATTTTTGGGTACTTTGCAAAATTAAGCTTTTCTTTTGTGACCTATTTCAATTTGCAATATTTCCTGTGGAGAATAAACTAGAAACACTGCCTACATCCAGACTATAGCAGTAACACATTTTATTAAACCCCCAACATCCAAATTTTGGCAGTACATAATTGGGAAAGTATAATGTGGTGAAGGATCATAACCTACATTAAGCTAACCACCATACAAGAAAAAAACAAATTAAAAAAAAAAAAGTTTACATTCTGTTTTAAGATACTTTTATTCAATATAAGGAGTACTGTAGTTGATAGTGCACATATGTACACTGCTTAAAGTACACAGGTTGTATTTCACAGTTACCAAAAATTTAAACTGAGAAAAAATGGATTACAGTATTATAGCTATTTTAACAGAATAGGACTCATTTAGCATACACTGTATAACATACATACACTGTAAGAGCCAGATGAATGGTACACTAACAGACACATTGAAGTTATGGGAAAAAAATCAATTTATGAAGGAGTTTTTATAAACTAAAAACAACCTTGCAGAGACACAGCTTAAGCAGCAGAATCACCTCCTTTGACCTGCAGGTCATGTTTCTTGTGATGCAGCCCAGGAATTTCTGGGCTGCAAGTGCACATTGTTGACTCACATCCAGATTTTCATTCACCAGTACACCCAAAGCCTCCTTGGCAGGATTGATCTCAGTCCCACACCCTGCACAGATACTGTTGCTTGCCCTGACCCATGTGCAGGATCTCACATTTGGCTTTGTTGAACCTCATGAAGTTCACATAAGCCCATTTACAAAGCTCCTCCAGGTCCCTCTGAATGGCATCCCATCCCTCAGGCATGTCAGCCATACCACTCTGCAAATGAGGGTACACTCAATCTCCCTATATCATTGATGACGGTATTAAACAATACTGGTTCCAGTATAGACCCCTGATGGACACCACTTGTCAATCATCTCCATCCAGACATGGAGCCAATTCCTTAACCACCTCATTCATCAAATGTGTATCACTCCAATTTGGAGAGAGGGGTGTTGTGGGGCACTGTGTTAAAGAGCTTAGAGAAGTAAGATACCTGTAGCTCTTCCCTTGTCTACCAATACAGTAACTCCACCACAGGTGGCCACCGCATTGGTGAGGCAAGACTTGCCCTGGTGAAGCTGTGCTAGCTGTCTCAAATCACCTCCTGAGTCCTGAGGACTGAGAGTTCATTTACTTAACTGAGTTTTGGCACAAGATATTCCACTTTTATTACTGACCCTCCATTTAAAAGTTTTGTCTGGATATATGCTTCCTCATGTTTGAACTAAATATATATGGAAATATATATAAATCTAGAAAAAATTAAAGGTCATCTTTGAGGCTACCGTTATATTGACTAAAATATTGGGAAAAAACTAATGTAGTATTTCAACCACAAAGTTATAGTATCCTTTACAGCCAGAATGATTATTAAAGTGAAATTCTGTTTATATTGGTGAAGCAGTAGATCACTGTATTTCTCAGAGATTTAAAATAATTAGCACCGCATATTCAATAAAAGTCACAACTAACTTTTTAAAATAGAAATGGTTACCTATAGGAATACTATAATTACTACATATATTCCACAATTATACTTTTTGTTGCACATTTGGACACCAGGTATTTTTTATATTGCCAAGTATTTAGTTTCTTTTCCCTATATCTATATTTATAGGACATATATAGGTCCCTAAATTGGCTACACAGTTATTATCCTATCATTATGAATAATTCTACTTTATAATTTTAAAACCAAAAAGAATACTGATCCAAAAGGAATATCTTTCTGCAAGTAACAGCTCCTGACATTTTGAGATTGTAAGTTGCTTTCCAATCTGCTTCATAAAAATCAACTTTAATAAACATTTTTTGAACTACAGCTGTTCTTTTTGAAAAAAATTTTGGTATGTACAAACATCAAAGACAAATATACAGATACAAATTAGGGGTTTTGACTTATTGTGACTTTTATGAACAGTTACAATGTGCAAGAGCTCTTTATGTGGCAAAAATAACCAATTCCTTTTTTTGTACTGACACTGATTGAATTCCCTGGTGAACTGAGGAAATTCTGAGTGACTCTAATAAGGTGTTAACACTGAGCCCTTAAAAAGTGGTTCATTTAACTAGTGGAGAAATGTAAGCGGCGAGGAGAAGCAGACAGGCCAACCTAATATGGGTGATAAGTAACTTCTACTTTATTTGTGACGCAGTTCACACATATATAGGAGTGGTATTCAGCCACTCCTTCTTGGCACAACAGTTTTGGTTAGCCCCACACAGCTTCCTCCACATTCTCCTCCCAGGTCCGGTCTCCGGCTACCTGTGGGGGCCACCCCCTGCCTTGCTTGCACAGTCCTCCAGAACTCTATGATCCTGCTCTTAGAGTCATTCTGCAACAATTCCCCCCTTTTCCTTTGTGCAAGCAAGGCATTATGGGTTATTCTGTTCACCTGTTTTATCACACAACTATAAACAAGTCTAATAGCTATGATGATTAACCTAATCAATGATACATAAGTGCAATACTTTTAAACAGTGTTTGACTCAACCTGTAATGTCCCGTGAAAACAACCATCTAATTATTCTTAGAATACTGCCCATTTACTATTGCTGGGTAAGCTGAGCCAGGGTTCTCAGCTGTGCGTACATCGAATTAGCATAATCAGAGACTCATACAACACATTCCAACAAACTCCTCAGATCCATGTCCCTGTTCCAGCAACAAAAGGTTCTGCAGTGTTGCATGTCTTACAGAGTCAACATTAAAACAAATCAGAAATTGCCTTCGATGTAGAATTGTCTGCTTAGCAACTCAGCAACCCAGTCTGCTTAGTTGAGCCAAGGCCCCGGCTGAAGCACTTACAGTGATTTGGCATATTATGATTGGATACATGTTTTGAAGACCCTTAGTGACTAACATATAATTGGTTAAGCACAGGTGTGAGAACTCAACCTTGAAAGCTTGCCAACAGTCCACAGTTCTCATTAACTTGGTGAATTCCAGCCTCTTATCTTGCTTGCTTAAGCTTCTTCAGGCCTCTCATGGCCCCGCTGTATCTTCCAGGACCACTCAAAGTTTATGTACCAATTATGCATTCTCCCCTGAGAACACTGTCTCCACATCTTCCCCATTTATGTTTTATATATGGTTTGGGTGACCCTACTTGAGCAGGGGATCTGGGCTAGATTATATCCCTAACATATGCCAACTAGAGGCTGCCTGGGCCTGCCCCTTTTTTCTGCTGTATGGCTCTCTGATAACAGGCTGTATAGCTCTCTGATCCTTCACATCAAGGTCTGGCATGGCATGTGTCCCCACCGCTCCATGCCTGCTGGGTTGCAGCCAACAGCGGAACTAAAGGTTCTTCTTGGTGGCAAACACAGAAGCCAACCCAGTCTTGCCCTTGATTGTGGTAGCAGGCATTTGGTCAGCCTCAGTCCTTGCACCTTGTTGTCAATGCACAGTTTTACCTGCTTCATCCAGTAACAAGTCGCTACTATGGCAAGGCACACACAAATTTACATTAGCAGAGTAACTATTAACAGGGTGCAGCAGCATGTTGAAGATGCTGATGGCAGTGAAGGACTAGCCAAAGAAATTTCTTACCAGTGGAATTCTCCCCCCCTCTTAATTTGTTCCATCACCTGCTTTATAACACTACCATTGTATTAAAATTTTTCTAGCTTTTGCCTTAGCATTTTCTAGCAGCTACTGCAAATTTCCATACTCTAACATCTCTTTTACAAGTGACAAATCTATACAATACAAGGTGCAGTCTCTTATTAGCAACTAGCTAGTAAATACAGGTGGTTTTATACACAAAATCACAACCTCTAATAATAGCTACTTTACAAGCACACATATTCAGGATGCTACTTTTCAGTTGTCCCCAAGTGATGTTTTGCAGTTATTTGTTCTTTCTCTTCCTCTGTCTCATTCTGCTTGGGGTAATCACGGTCAGCTCCTGTAGCTGAGGCATCAGGTTTATCCATTCGTCTGTCCAGCTCATGGCAAGGCTTGACAAACTTTGCAGGCAGTCACCATGGACCTGTAGGCAGGAGGACACAAATATACCCCCTCCCCCAGGTTATCAGTTCTTCAGTTCTTGAGAAGTAGACAGGTTAGACAGGTTAAGTGCAGCATCATTACTCTCTCCCCCCCCCCCCTTTTTTTTTTTTTTTTTTTTTTAGTCCCTGCAAAAGCCATTATTACTCCCACTACAGTTCCACGTACAGAACGTGGCACAAGGACCCTGTGGAGACTAACAGCAAACCAGCTCCGAGAAGCATCATTGCAGTGCGAGGTGGCAGGCTCAACCTTAGCGGGCGTCCCCGCAGAGGCTCTGCCTCCCCCACATCGCATGAGGCTTGGGCTTTTATACTGACCAAAATGCACACTCATTCCAACACAGGTGGCCAGCCTGTGCTGGAAGAAGAGGCCAGCAGTATCTACAGAGGTCTCCCAGAGTTGATAGAAACCTGGACATATTTATATTTACCAACTTCTAGCACATGAGTGTCACAGAGAAACTGTATGGGCTCCCCCGTCAATTGCAAGAAAAAATCATAACATATACAGCTTGAGTGTAAGAGGATTTTAACACATACGTGGTCACTGTTTGTCAGGCCTCCTTAACTATTTTGAGATCAAGAGCTTACCACTCTTTTAGCCCCCTGCTGTGTAGTAAACACAGGATATGCAGAGATGCCCATTGCAGAAAATTCCCCAGTAATGATCACATATTTGGTTACCCATTGTTACAACTGAGCGTCTCCAGGGCCAGTGAGTCTGAGGAGACCGACCCGGGACCGCGTGTGCGCGTCTTGTGCGAAGAGTCAGGGTCTCGGAAGCAAGAGGATATAAATCTGGCTCGGATTCAGGGGAGCCCCCTGCTGTGTTAAACACGGGGGCTGATCCTGTGCCGAACTCGGGGTCTCCGTTGCTCGCAGCTGTGTCTTTCTTATCAGATGTATCTTGTTCAGTATGTAGCCATCTGCAGACCTGGCTCCTCCGTGACTGAGTTAAATTTTTTTTTTTTTTTTTTTTTTCACTCTAGGGCGTAGTGGGTTGGAGAGGCTCGCGGTTCCTTTAAATCTCCCGCTCGCGCATGATCCCTATTTTCTACTGTGTGCTTCAAAATGGCGGCGCAATCGATCCGGTGCCAAGGCACCGCCCTCTTTCTTTCGGATTCCTCGACATTCATCATACGTATACCTTCTAATATACTTTCTCTGTCCTTTTCAAAGTCCCTACTTTCGGAACTGGGGTGGTGGGGGAGCAGGGGGTTACACCTCCTCCGCGGCACCTTCTGATGGAGGGGGAGAAAAGGAAGGGGGGTGGGAAAACCTGTGCTCCCGCGAGTGGGGGGGAACGAGTTGTAATCTTCGCCCTTTTTCAACCGACCGGGGACGTCTGTTCCTAGTTTCTCCGTTGCTACCGCGGCAGTTTTCTTTTCTGCCTTGTATCTTTTTATACAGTTCATTACTTCCCTCCGTGGTTTACCGAGTTTCTTTGCCTTTTTATAATCATTAAGCATTGAGTCAAATAGTTCATCACCAAACTTTCGCCACTCACTCTCCTCAAATATTGTATTAGGATCTGCAAAAAAAATCCCTTAGCCTTCCCTAGCCACCAGACCTGCTAGCTGCTTTAGAGTCTCAGGCTCAATTCCCCGCTTTTATAAAAAGCACTCTAAAAAGTTCAGGGCTCAGTTCCCCGCTTTTATAAAAAGCACTGTAATAAGTCCAGGGCTACCTCTCGGTCCATTTTCATGGCCAGCCTTTTTCGGATCGTCTTCTTCTGGGTCCTCCTGTAACCTCGGTCTCCGGATCGGCCTCCCGACGCAGCAGCGTCTGGTTCGCCCCAGCGGCGGATTTTTTCGGTTAGTCCAAGCACCCGGGTCCGTCACGCCACCACAGCAGCATTGCCCGCGCTTCCCGGCTGCTGCCGCCGGCGCCGCTCACTCACCGTTCCGGGTCCCCTTTAGCCAGGGCCCTGTATCCGGGTCCCCATCGACCGGGGCCCTGTGTCCGGGTACCCACTAGTCGGGGCCCTGTATTCTGGGTCCCCGCTAACCGGAGCCCTGTATCCCGAGTCCCCGCTAGTCGGGGCCCTGTATTCCAGGTCCCCGCTAGTCGGAGCCCTGTAATCCGGGTCCCCAGTGACCGGGGCCATGTATCCGGGTCACCGCTAGTCGGGGCCCTGTAGTCCGCGTCCCTGTTCGGGCGCCATTTGTAAGCGGCGAGGAGAAGCAGACAGGCCAACCCAATATGGGTGATAAGCAACTTCTACTTTATTTGTGATGCAGTTCACATATATATATGAGTGGTATTCAGCTGCTCCTCCTTGGCACAACAGTATTGCTTAGCCCCACACAGCTTCCTCCACGTTCTCCTCCCATGTCTGGTCTCCGGTTACCTGTGGGGGCCACCCCCTGCCTTGCTCGCACAGTCCTCCAGGGCTCTATGGTCCTGCTCTTAGAGTCATTCTGCAACACAGGTAGAGAAGAACCCTTTCAAACACCAACCGACCAGTAACTGGAAAAGTCTGAAAGAAGAAAGTCACTTGCATTCTTCTCAAAACCTAGAGAAACTCTCCGTGTGGGACAGGAGACACTGCCCGTGACACAAAGCCCTTGCTCTCCCGGCCTCCTCCCATTCCTGCCTCCCCGTTCCTCTTGCCAGGGCAACTGGAGCTGGCCCAGTGCCTCAAGGCATCTGTCTGACTCTGCATTTGATCCTAGCCCCACATAACCCAAACTCAACATCACGACGGTGAGCTGCCACTGCACCAAAAAGTACAGCTTCAGCAAGAACCTGGAGAACAGCGCAAAGGTGCATCTCAAACAGTGAGGACTCTAAAGGAGTTTCTCAGAGTGGTCAAGTCCCTAGGGGCATGATTTGCTCCATACCAAGACCACACCGATTGCTGGGATCATTCTGTACGCACTCGTTAACTAGTGCAGGAGCTTTGGGCACGTGCCATTTCTTCCTTTACAAGCTAATCAGAGGAGGGTGCAGCACACAAACCCCCTTGCCAGGGATGATGTCTTGCCATCCGCCAAGCACCAGGAAGCCATCCACTCATGCATCACGATCCTCACAAGGGACACATCTCCATACGTCCAAGGTGCTGCTGGGTCCCAAGGCACAGCAGATGAAACTCCTCTAAGGCACCTGAGGAACAAGCTTATGGACTAGCATTAAGGCCTCTCCTTTTCCAGGGATCAGCACAGCTCTCAGGAACAATGCTAATACAGCACCCCTACTGGAGCCTTGCATTCGTATCCTCGCTCCCAAGAGAGCCGGCCCAGCAGTTAACAGGCTCAGGTCTCTCGAGCTCCTGACAGGAAATCACCATCCAGCGGGATTCAGCGTATCGGGGTGGAAACTTCTGGCAGTCCATCCACAGAGATGTTCCCTGCATTGGCAGTGAAGCTGTAAGCCAGAGCGTTTGACTCCAATGACGGAAGGCCAGGAGAAATCATCACTTTATCCTACTATTATCCTATTTATCCTACTAGTCCATGGCCAAACCCCATTCTTTAAAGACACAACTATGATGGGAAACCCTTCGTCACTTCTCCCTTCATTCCTGCTCTATGGCAGGCTATAAAAGCAGAACGTTATTTCTCTCGGGAAATTCCAATAGGCTGTTGAAGAGGTTCTTCACGTGCCTGCTACTCCCCAGGAAAAAGAACTGCTGCATAAAAGGATGTGCTTCATCACCCACCCTTGCACACTGCTGATACATGCGGATGAGCCTCGGGACACCTCAGGAGCCAGCGCTCTGCCCACGACAGCGGGTTCTCTATAGGATGGCAGCTGAGGCAGAGTACAGAAAACTACCATGGATGCTACCCAGGGCAGCAATAAAGCTCTGCAGCGCTCTCAACGTGACACTGCAACACTCCTGGCTTCGCGTCAGGCTCAGGCTGCAACCGGCAGGGGGCCTAAAACACAGACGGTGGCTGCATGCTGATACAGCACAAACCCCTCAGCTCTTGTACCCCGGCTTTGCTGCAGCATAAAGCAACGTCACACAGGAGGGGCTGGCACACCACGACTCACAGCTACAGAAGTGATCCCTGTGCAAGAGCCAACGCTAAATACACACAGATCCTATTGCTCCTTCCTCAGCCCCTAAATGGTGAGAATCTGCGAGACTCCCACCAGGCTGCGTAGAAGAAGCTGGCCTTGAAAAGCTGCCCACCACCAGCTGGGGTTGGCCAAGTCACTTGCTTTGCTTTGCTTTGCAGAGGTGGAAGGTGAGCCACGGAAACCAAGCCAGTGCTCACAGCAGACAAAACCCAAAGACAGTGCTGGTCAAAGGCAGTACCGAAATGACATCCAGAGCTCATCCTGTTAGCTCAGGGCACTCACGAGAAAGGCAGTGCCAAAGCCAACATCTGCCTCTTTCCATAAATGACTGAACTCTCAGCTCCCACTGAAAATGGGGCCTTTGCCAAAACCTGAAGGGCTCTGCAGGATCCTCTCGTTTGGATGGGGACCGGCTGGGCTCCTAGCTGAGGTGGAGATCTGCAGGAGCCAACAACGCCGCTACCTCCTGGCCCAGCCTCTGGATCAACAACAGCACCAGTTTCGCAACCTGGACGTCTGGAAGACCACCTCCACCAGCTCAAAGTTAGCACATGGCACTGGGGAGTCACTGACAGGCAATCCCAGGGCATGGTGGCTTGCCAAGGTCAGTGCCATGGTAATAAATCCTTGTCCTCCCTTTCCTCCGGTTTCCATTTCCAAGGAGTCAGCTCCCACGTGTCGCAATGTGACTACTTACAGCTAAGCTGTGGTGGGGAGGATGCAGCACAAAGCAAGGACTTTGGCCTGTGGTAGCCACCTGAGCTTCCACCACAGCTGCTTCTGCTGACATCTCGTGGGTATTTGCAGAAAGAAATTAAATACAACGTGAGATGTGCTCGGAAAGTCAGAGCTGCACAACAGCTCCTTCCCCACGGGCCTGGAAGCTGCTCCAAATGTTCCTGGTCACATGGCAAGTCCCAAGGCACTGCCTCCTCTCTCCTGTTCTGATCTGCAGCCGGGACTTAACCCTAGACACGCTGAAGTGACCTGCTGCAGCTTCTGCAGATAGCAACACCTGAAATACAGGCAGCTGATGCTACACTTAGCAAAGCTTCTGCACAAGCCCTGCAAAGCCATCCTGCCCAGAACGCACTTTCAACACCACTATCCCTCCACCAGTTTCCTAACCTCTGCAAGCAATCACTTCCTCCAGTCCCTTGTCACCAGGGTTTGATGATTTCTAGAGGGTGCTCCCAGAAACCATGGGCAATAGGTGCCAACCAGAGAGCAGCCGCTTCTGGCCAGGAGGTCCGAGGCAGCAAGGTCCCACCTCTGGGGGGCCCTCCCCAGCAGATTCAAGGGCAGTGCAAGAAGGGTACTGGTCCAAGCTCAAAGTTACAGGGCCATTGACAGACAACACGTTGTGGAAGTCAGTGGCAGGGGATTTTCAGATTCTACGTGTGTAAAAGAGGAGAAACTACTGTCAATTGGAGTAAAGACACTCACATGCCAGGGGGAAGGCAGACACCAGCGAGACTCTCAATGGGGAAAGGACTGTTCCATAAATAATGGAATTCATGGAAATCAAGAGACTGATAACACTGCACAAGACAGCAGGGGAGAGACTCGTGTAGGAGCCTGCTTTGATTCAGCCCTAGAGCAAATTGTGTAACAGAAACACGGCCATTTAGGAAAGGTTTCCACTCCCAGCTTGGGGCTTCATGTCTCTACATCATCACATCTTGATGTGGACAGGACTCAGCCAGAATTCCAGAGCTCCCCTTAAAGCACCTCAGGAGCTCAAGAGCAGGTGAAGCTCATTGTGGAGACACAGTGACCGTAATGAAGCAGGAGCCCTGGGGCACACTCCAGAACCAGCTCTGACACACCACAGGATGCTCTGAATGCTCAGCTCAGCAGCTCCCACTCTCCCCGATATCCTTGCTGCTCTGACACGCTGGTGGCTCTCAGCCTTACATGGGCTGCAGGAGCAACCGAGAAGAGAACAGCAGCCCCTTCCTCGGAAAACAAAATAAAACAAATAAACTAGTTTCACCCACTGTAAAAGAAAGAAGAGGTTGGGATTATTCCAGGCTTTACTCCAAGATGAGAAGGGATGTTGCACTGCTCAGACAGCAGGCATTCTTCATCCCAGACCATGCAACTATTCAGAACGACGGCTCTGGCTGATTGAAGGACATGGGCGTTTTGCTTGCATCACCAGGAAAGGGAGCACTTTTCTCTACCTATCTGCGGTAGAACTCAAAAAGCCTGTTTAAACCTGAGAGCCTCGTGTCCACGCTCACAGACGACACTGGAAGGGAGACTCAGATGCGGTATACATCCAGGTTTTAGGAAGGGATTGCTGTTCCCGTGATTAAACCTGGGCTCAATGGGGGCTCCTTTCCACAGGGGACCATTTCATTCTGCAGGTCAGTATGTGAACTAACAGTGCACCAGTGCCCTTTCTTCAGCCCCATGCGCTACGTGGAAACGTGTCCTTACAGAGAATAACTGATAACCTCTGGCCACTGTGAAGACACTCACAAAGTGCCCTTAATTCACAGCCCTTGCAGCAGAGCCCAGCCTGGGGGCGGCTCTTGCTGCTGTTCAGAAAGGCTTTTTGCAACAAGCGCCCCCAGCCTCACCAGAAACCTGAGGTCTCCTCTCTTGGCACATCAAGCAGCTGACGTGGGATCTGCCAAGGGACCTCATTCAGAGATGACAAGGAGGAGGAGCAGGAAGGGAGGTTCTCAGCCATCACTCACCATGGGCACAATGGTGAAAATATCATTGCAGAAAGGCACGGAGTCTCCCTGCACCTCTGTCCCCTGGTTCTGGGAGGTGCAGATGGGAAGGGGAAGCTGTTCTGCCTCTGCAGCCTGTGCCATGGGAGGCGCACCATTTGCAGAGCCCGTGTCAGTGCACGAGCAGCAAAGCCTTAGGGAGGAAGAGCAGCATCAGCAACCAGCTTGATCCCATTATTCCTCGTTCCCAGCACAGCTGCCTCTGACAAGCCTGTGCCCTGAAAAAGGACTGGGAGAGGAACTGGGTTTCAGCTGCACGTTACCAGCATCACACTTTCCCCCTTCCATTTTGCAGCCACAGGGATGAGGAGACAGTATCTGCACTGCCTTCCACCAGAGGATCCCGGTGCACTTCCAAAGCAAATCAATGGATTTGGGAATCCCATCTCTTCAGTGACATGAATGGGTTTCTGTGCATGAAAACAGAGGTGCCAAGAGAGGAAGGGTCTTTGCCCAGCATCACCCAGTAAAGAAGTCAGGACCAGCATATCTGAATGCAAACCCTACGTTGAGCCTTGCCAAACAGATAACTGAAGAAGCAGCACATTTGCAGAGCCTGTCGTGTCAGTGCATGAGCAGCAAAGCACTTGGGGAGGGAGGAAGAGCAGCAGCTCTGCACGGGGCTGCTGTGCATGACGAGGGCTTCCGCACACTGGGATGAGCAGCCCTCAACTCAAGCTCCATCAGCAGGCTATAATTACATCCCCAAAAGTGCTGCAGGAGGGACACCTTCTAATGAGCCATGTCTTTTGGGCTCACATCCCAACACAGGCTCCTCCCTCCTCTCGTCCTCTCTTCCCAGCACAGCAGGGCCTTTTACTCCTCAGTGACAAGCTAACAAGAGGTTTCTTAAAGCTGGCAGCCCTCAAGAAAAAGCCTCCTGCACTGGGAGGAGGGGCCACAAACCAGGACACTGAAAGGCAATTCCCCAGCCTACAGCAGGTCGGCCTCCACCTTCTGGCCCAACTAAGCCCTCTACCCTGCGTGTGACTGCAAAAGGAGCCTGCCAGCTTATCAAAGAAGAAACTGCTTGACTATCACAATAGTTGTGCCACCTGCAGCTCTTCAGTGCTACTGCTCAGTGCAGTCCCAGGTACCGAGTGCCGACACCTTCCTCAGCCTCACGGACCCTCCGTAGTGCACGGAGCTCTGAACTCAATAGTTTGCGGCTCCCAAATGTGAATTTGCCCTCTGAGGCAATCCAGGGATTGCAATCAACCTTCTCTCCCCAGAACATCATCCTCAGCTGTAGCACGGGTGGCACTGGAATGGCAAGGGTTAAGCTCCACGCTGTGCATGGCTTCATGGGCCCTAATCCGTTCAAAAGCCCCAACAGCCCTCTGAGGCTGTGTGTTAGTTTTCCCCTGGGGCATCTATCTTTCTGAGGTGAATCTCTCAAACAAACCTCAGCTTCTGCCGCTCCTCCTCTTCCTGATCAACAGAACGCTTCCACTGGAAGTGAGCCGTGATGGCACTCTGATTGTGGATGACCACGCATCTTTGGTTTGACAGCGTGACGGAAGTCTTCTCAACCGTCAAGGAGCTCTTGTCAAGCCTGATGTTGACATTTACAGCTCTTCCACAAAGGCTTTTGTGAACATCTTCACCTGGAACAAAGCAAAGGCAAGACTCAGCTCATCTCACTTGCTGATGGAAGTACAAGGAACAGAGCAATCTGCAGGCAACGGAAGAAAGAGCCGCAGCTTTGAGCTGCACCAGCAGTTCCCCGCACCTGGACATACATCATATCCTGACAGGTGCACACGGTACAGCATGAGGATGTCCTGGCACCACCTTAGGCACCTTATTCTGGGGGGGTGTTCGTGGAGGTTTATCCCCAAGGTGACAGCATTTACAGTGAGACTTTTCACTTCTGCCCGGCTGCCTTTGGCCCGCCATCCCACTCAGCTCACAGGGAATTCTACATCCAAGTCACTCAGTGACGCTGAGGACCCTCACCTCAGTCAACCCTTGCCCACGCTCTCCTGCAGGCAGGAGATGCCCCCCGTGTCGTCTCATCCTCATCTCCTGGTCCTGAAAGATTGGGCATAGCTCTCATCTCAGAACCCGAGCGGGAGCATTTGAAATGAAATGGAGAAGGGAAGAAGGAACAATGGAAAGCACAGAGCAGCTTCTGTGCTGAGCTCTGCACTCAAAAGGGTGCTACTGGGCCCTCAGATCCACCTGCCAACTCCTTCTTTTGCTCCTGCTACTCTCACAGCCGAGTGCCTCACCACTGCCAGCACGTCCTTCCTTGTCAAACGTGCTGCTGTTACCACTTCACCACTGGAGAAGTGAGTCCCTTCACTAGGGTAAGTGTCCTCTGGAAAGCTGGAGACTTCCAGCACCAGAGCAACACGCACAGCAGCACAGCCATTTCAAAGTGTTTCTCCAAGGTGGTCTTCACAACCTACCTTCAGACATCATTACCCCCCTCACATTACTGACTCCAGCCCTAGCAGCAGCTTGTTCATAAACCCCACCATTAAATAACTGCTGCTAACATGGGGGTTTCTACAGAATCATTCCCAGGCTACAGCAAAGCTCAGAGCACCCTAATGGCTACCGCTGCCACAGTTACTGCTCCTCACGGTCACAAGTCCTCAGCATGGCCCAGCTCTCAGCACAGCACCCACTGCACCCACGTGGCACATCACAAGAAGAGGGTCTCTACCTCAAAGGCCTTGCCAGGAACTGTAACACAACAGATCGGGATGAAAAGCAATGACCAGTCAGGAGAGCTCTACGGGACAGGTTGCAGGCTCTTCATACAGCTCTCCTGCACGTTAAAAGCCATCTCCTTTTCAATCAGGCTCCTTGCTATGCATCCTTCTGCAATGGAGCACTCAGAATATTCGCCGTCGCCCCCTGTGCACCGTGCTTAGGAAGATCTGCCTGCCTTGTTACAGGCTGAAATAGTCCAGCACAGGAATATCTGGCAGCCAGCATGGAAGCTTTGCTCTACCCAGCGTGAAGGAGCCTTGCAGAAGGGATTCAACGGACAATGAAGCCATCAGATGATGACAGACAGCGCAGACACCGCCCTGTTTGGAAGGACACACAGAGAGTGCACCACGCACTTACCTGTGTCATAGTGAACTATCATGGGACTGGAATAAACACCGGTCTTTGGCGGGTGAAATTCCACCGTGACTTGCATCGCTTCTCCAACGCCAAGAGTCCCAATGGAGGGATCCACAGAGAACGGGCTGCAAGGCAAAGAGAGAGATCAGGACTGTACGGGAGATCTGGGCCCCCCGTTAATTTTGCAGTCCAGCTCACTTCAGCTCACTTGTGCAAGCAAGGAGCAAGCAAACCACCGTCGGTACAACAAAACCAGAACATCCAGGATCAGAAACAGAGCGGGTGACTCTCCCTGCTGAAGAGAACCAGACCTCAGAAGATCCCGGGGCATAACATGACCTCAGGCCCCCATACTCTGCACCCAGTTCTCAGTTCTCAGCTCTCCACCTCTGCACACGTGCAATCCAGTTACTCAGAATTCCACTTTTTTGTGGAGTTCACTTCAAACTTCTGTAATGCTTCCCATTTCTTTATTGCAAATCGGGACTGAAATAGTTCATTGCTGAAGTTGGGGAACTCTTAAAACCCTTGTCAAGGAGCTCTCGACACACGCTCTAGCACCCAACAGAGTAGTTGGCAAGTGCATTGCAAATAGCAGGTCTTGGAGTATCTTTCACCTGCGTCCTCCCTAGCTTTCTCGTTTGGGCTGTAGTCCAGTTCTGAAGGCACTGCCTGCTCCTCTCCACTTCAGAGCTCCTTCTGCTTAGGCATATTTGGTCCCAGGCATCAGACCAAGCCCACGGGAAAACAAAGTCCCCGCACCACACACTCGTATTGCCAGGGCCTCCATAGCAATTGCTTTCATCTATGATCTCTGCTTGCTAATGTAGACACAGCTGCTGATGAACTCTTCAGTGCCTCTCACCAGCTCATTGCTCGCCCATTTCTTGATGCTGCGTTTGGCCTCCGTGACCTGAGCCCCTCGAGCTGTCCTCTGCCACGCAGCACCTTCTTCAGCAGTCAAGCTGCCTTCCTGCCTTGGCTCTTCCAATCTAACAGCATCAGACCTGCAAGATGCTGCCTTGGAGACACCACTGCACTGTAAAACTTGCTTGCAGAGCTTTCTCAAAATACTGTAAGCAATGGCAAACCCCACGGGTCCTGCCCATGTCCAGCACCTCAGATGCTCTGCCTCCTTTTTCTCACTGTTTACAACTCCATGACCACGCAACAGCGTCTGCACAAGACATGAGCTCCTTTACCTCAGAGTGGTGATGCTGTAGCAAGCCTCCCGATTCCCCACGTTGCGCACCAGCAGAGTTTTCTGGGTGCTGAACCTGACTGGACAGTTGGAGAAGTTCAGCTGCTCAGGGAAGTCCAGGCTGGCTCGGGCACCTATGGCTCGGATAGGCACAAAGAACTTCTCCCTCTCTGTGATGATGATAAGCTCGTCGAAATAATCCTGCAGGGAAAGAAACAATCTCAGCACAGTGCGTTTAGCACCATGCCCATGGCAGAAGAAGAGCTGCTGCTTTCTGGGACTCTCACAGTAGCATTCCATAATGCGCTCGCACTTTTTACCTTCATGGCCTTTCATGACACATTATTGCACAAGCAGGGGCAGCCAGGGACCATGGGGCAGGTCCTCTTTAGTTTTCTATAGGCACGCTGCTTGAGGATCGCACAGAGTATTCAACTACATTTAAGCAGCAAACAGAAGATGAGTAAAAGGCCATGCACAGACAGCAGACTCTCAGCCCTGAAGCCAACAGACATTACCTTAGATATTCCACCACGGAAGGAGAAAACAGCCTGAAACTGGCAAGAGCCTCCAGCCTACAGGAGCACAACCTTCACCACCAGGACAGAGTCTCCCCCACGTCTAGATCCAGTGCAACCCTACTGAACCCAGCACCAGTTCTTCAAAACCCACACCAGATGCCTGCTTTGCAATCCAGCCCTGCAGGTTTCCCTTCCCCTCAAGGCGCCATCTCTCCAGACCTTCAGTCTCACCTTGTTCTCATCAGGTCTGAAAAGGATGCGGTAGGTTGAAGACATGCCCGGTGCTACCTTATAGTCCTCATCACTCGGGCTGATCAACTCGAAGTAAGGAGAGTTCCCCAGGATGACGTTCAGCAGACGAGGAACCTGCAGGAAAGACACAGAACTATGATTTTGTCGCTTGTGGAAACATGAGAAGGGACCAGGACGGGCCACGTGCCATCCTTCCTTACCACCTTTCCAAAACACTTTTAGCTCTGCGTAACGCACAAGGGTGGACTTGAATCCCTTCTGCTTAGCTACATAGCTGCAGGACAGAGGCCGTAGGAACAACATGCCCTGCTCTGAAGGAAGCAGGAAGGAGATGCAGTACCTCAAGTCATTCAACAAGCCCAGAGAACATGCTTGCTTCTGCCTGCACACACCCGTGCAATCATGCCTCTGGAGGCAGAATGTATTATCTGAAGGCAACCCAGCGTGTGTTATACGGGGGGGGGGAAGGAAGTCACTTCTGACACACCAGCGTGGAGTGCGGTGGTCAAGCTGCGGTGCTACTCATGGGGGTGGACCAGCAAGAGAAGGAGACCACAAACACTCTGGCCTTCCTGAGAATAAAAGCTTACCTCAAGAGCAAAAGGACGAGCACAGGAAGACAGAAGAGCAACCATCCCCAGGAGGAAGCAGATGGCAAAGAGAATTTAAAGGGGGCTGCAAAGCAGCAAGGGAGATCCATAACACAAGGAAAGGCTGGGGCAGAGATGACAGCACCCAACGTGCCTGTATGAACCCCCACAGGCCGTGCCTACCAATGATGGTCCTCAAAGGCGCTTTCTGCTTTGAGATACGTGGCCAGCACTGCCTCACACTGTGGTGGCTTCATCACCGAAAGCCACCCTGAGCTCTCTGGAGGCTCTTGCTGCCTGGGGACTGCAGCCAGGCCTCTGCCAATGCAGGAGAGCCACATTTCTGGGTATCCCGCCTCATAGCCAGCCTTTCCTGCAGGCATCCTGCTGCAAGTGTCTGTCCTCTGCGATACCACAGGCACGGGGACAGCAAACAGGCATTCTCTAGCACACAGGCAGCAACCCCCCAGCACCCAATCCCAGCTCAGAAAGTATAACAAGGAGACTTTGAATGACAGGCAGCTCCACTGATGAACACACGAGGCTTGGAAAAAAGGGAGGCTCATTCTGCACCCCCGACCCAAGCCTCATAACCCATGGCCAAGGCAGCCCGGGACGCTCTAAACACCCTTTGCTCCCAGCAATGCCCTGGGGCAGACAGCTCCAGGAGCCCATTTCCCACTGCAGCCACACGTTCCGGTCGCCAAATCGCTTGGCACGTGAGCCCAGCTGGCAAAGATCTTCAGCAGGAGCCACCCAGGACACCTCTTGAGGGTGGGGAGGAGCAGCCTGAAGACAAGAAAGCAATTCCACAGCAAGTAGGCAAGAGCACTAAGCAGAGAGCGAAGCACTTCCGTACTGGAGTGATTACAGAGCACCTACTGGGCTCCATTACACTTTGCCTCTCCTACACTTTGCTGCTAGCTGCAGTTCTAGGGAGCAGACAACCTCAGCTACCAGGCAGGATACATCAGTAGGACTCAGAGGAGTCTGGGGAACTTCTGAGACAGAGCGCAATGGTCCTTTTCTCCAGGACATGACCAAAACCCAGCAAAATTAGAACATGATACGCTCTCTTGGCATTATCATCTCTAGCTTTGCGCACTTAAAGATGACAAGGCTTTTCCTTAGGGCTGATCTTCCTTTTACACCAGGGCCGTCCAATGCCTGAGGTCGTACTAGCTTCACAACTAATACATTTGGGCTAAAATCAACAGTTCACACGCTGCCTCCCCTTCACAGGGCATAGAAATCCCAAGCTGCAGCTGTACCCGCCTATTACGTTTTATGGGGAATGGCACCAACATCAGTGCAGATGTTGTTTTCCACTTGGGAAGCACGAATAGAGCAAATTCACTGCTTGCCTCTTCGCTGCTACTTGGCAAAGGCAAACATTCTGCGGTGCTGCATGGATGAGGGAGCAGCTGAAGCCAAAAGACACAGTGGGAATGAAGCAGAGCAGTAGGAAAAGAGAAACTGAGGCCCATTTTAATAAGCAAAGGCTACACCTACAGCAAAGATTGCCCAAAGTCACTGTGAAACACACCACTGGTGTCCCTTGGGCATAGGTATCCACGCTGCAACTTCCCAGTATTCCCAAGCTATACCAGGAACGATACACAACTCTCTGGGGGTAACTGAGCGACCATACCTTCATCCTTTCTTGCCAAAGGGTCTTCCATGCTCCACCACGTCCCTGTAAAACCTGTTCTCTCAGGAGATAACTTTGACTTCTCTTGCTCTTCCTCCCCCTACATTAAGCCCTGACAGTGTCACTCCTTTTGTCCCCCTCTTTGTTTCTCCCAACAGGGGGATTTGAGGAGGGGGTTAATTCACCTGCACACTTCCACCTCCCCCGTGCCCTCCTCTCACGCACACATCTTGCTCTTTCTTACGCAACAGGAGCTTGAATTACGCCTGCTTCTGACCTTTCTCTGCTTCCAGCACACTTCCTGTTACGTACCGAGAGAATCCCTGTGTGGAAGAAAGTGCTCCGGGACAGGACACTCAACTCAGCCCCTTTCCTCCCTCCTGTCTTTTCCCACCAGCTTGCTCTTGGCACATGCCTCTCTGGAGCAAATGTTTCCCCAACTGAAATTCAAAAGCTCTCCATTTCCCCCTTTACAGCAGAGCAGAACAAAATTGCTGACATTTCTCAACTTTTCCCTGCTCAAGTTTCTCAGGACATCTCCAAAGGATCACAATCTTTCCAGCTCAAGTTGGAGACCTTCTGGAGCACATTACCCTGCCCGTGCTGGGATTCTCCAAAGAGAAAGCACAGCCACGCTGGCTTAGAAACACCTGAGCAGAACTGAGCGAAGCTTAGCGGGAGCCTCAAGTGGCACCTCAAGTCCTCCCCTTTAACTGCTCCTGCTAAGCCAGCCTCTTTCCACTGCTCTTCCGAAACACCCAGCCTGGAGTGCTAATGCCAGCAGTTACAACTTACTCCAGCACAAAGTGGAGAAGACTCAGCCCCTGTGCTTTGACAGGGAGCTGCACACACGTGGCTGAACAGGCTGAGAGAGGGAAACATGCCCTGCCAGAAACCACCGTTAACCAAGGAGCCAGCGGGATACGCTGCGCACTCGAGGTAAAGCATGACAGCAGGCAAGAAGTGCACAGCCCTCGACATTCCCATCAGAGCAGGGCTTTCAAGGGCAAGCACGCTGGCTCAAAAAACTCCTTTAGCTTAGATACCACCAGTGCACGGCCAAAACCAGCGGCAGAATCCCCAGCACGGGAACATTTCCCCCATCTTGCAGAATAACGCTGGTGAGACACTGGATTCTGCATGCGCTGTGCTGCAGCAGGTAACTTGCTCTGCTGCACACCGTGTGAATTCCACTGCTCTCCTCCTCCAGCCCAGTGCTCAACCTCCACAGCCCAGCACTTACCCTGTCCGTGTTCCTCAGAGCTAGCGCCGCTATGTAGAACTGCTGGGGAACGTAGTTCTCAAACACCACCTCGGATGGGAAAGGCTGGAACAACCTCTGGTCCACGTCAACTGCTGACAACTGCAGACGCAAGACAGAGCAGAGAGAGCTTCAGCTGCTGGCAGAAACATTAACGAATGAAGATCCCACACTGATCTCCGGTAAATACAATCTCTTGGCGAGTACATCTGCCCAGCTCACACTAGGAGATGGCAGCTCACCCACCTCTGCTCTCAGCTGAGCAAAGCTTTCTGGACCAGCTTGAGCAGCCTCAAGCTAAGAAGCTCTTTTGGAGGCTGTTTCTCCACGTTGCCTTCTCCAAAAGGCAAAGCAGCGCTCACCTCCAGCAGAGCCCTCTGCTAAGGTGCTCACTCAGCTCCAGACACTTCCTGGAACGGCCACGAGCACTCGGGGAGCAAGCAAAACCCACGAGTTTCCATGGGCCTCCACAGGAAACAATTTGCGGTGAACTTCCCCCTGACGCAGCAAGACTGAGTCCCACGCATCCCAAGTATCTTTTTTTTGATGTAGAGCCCAGAAACCAGTTGCTAGACACCAGTACCAGGGAGGAAAGGCCAACAAGAAAGTAACAGGGCAGTCGGGAAACAGACAAATGAGGTGAATGCTGGATGGGGATGAAGTTCAGCTCTTTCCCCAGCATTACTGGGCAACTGGAGCTAGACTGTAATTCGTATCCCCTTTCCCCGTGAGCTTGAAGTTCATGCTTCTCTGTATTCTATTACTGCTGGTTTATTTAATACTGCTGCAGAAGCAGCTCTGAAAAAATACACACAAAGACCAAACGCTGACCCAGCAGAGGCATTACTTGCAGATAATTCCTCCCTGCTTGCTCTCCCCTCTCCCAGCTGCACTGCTGCCACTCGAGAGACACAGGCAGGCCTCCTGCTTCTCCACGGTCAGGCTGAGGCCAGTAGCTGTAGCACTGCCAGTCATTTGGGCGCCCGTCTTACGTGTTCCCACCTCGTGCGCTGTCTGGGGCAACCCTTAACTGATGTGATACAGGTCTCTTGCTGGCAACTTTCTGCTTAACAGCCTACCTCAGTCATGCACCCACCTGGACTGTGTGTTAGAAGGAGCAGTCCTGCAAGAAAAGCAGCTTTAAACATCCATCTAAGAGAGCACTGAGCCAGGTAAAGCACATCCACTCTCCTCTGCCCAGGGCGATTCCCCTGGGTAGCCAGCAGACTGAAAACTCAAACACCCTGGAAGGGTTCCACGCCTTCTTACAAACCAAAGCATTAATGCAATTGGGTTTGTTACGGCTTAAGTAATCGCCACAGGCCCTCAGCCTTCAAAGGCCACTACTGCCACCATTGAGGGAGCCCTGTCACCCCAAGCACGTGGCACTTGACTACACCAAAGCAAGAGGTGGCTGTTTGAAGAGCAGGATGAGGAACAGCAGCTCCTGCCCTTGTCTCCTGCCCCAGCCCTCCCCCACTAGCATGCTTTAGCGACGGTAGCTCAACTCCAGCAAAACCCACCAACTGCAGGAGAGCTTCCACTGGCTTCGTGCAGATAAGGACTTCAATGGCTCACTGGAGAAACATGGTTTGCTTTTCCCCCAGCAGAAAGAACTCCACCACCACCAGTTGGAAATGACAACAGGACCTAATCACCAAGCTGCTCGGGTGAGCCGGAGGCAAGCCTGCCCCAAGCACGTGCCCTCTTCAAATGTCACATCAAACAGCAAGGAAAAGGGCAGGGAAAGGCTACCTTTTGATGGGAGACTTCACCCACATCCCGAAGCTGGAGAGGCCGGCGCCGCCTCATCTCCCGAGGGCTGGCCAGCCTCTGCTTGCTGCTGAGAGACTCTTCTGCCTCTCTGACCACCTTTGGATTACGAGATGCTACCACTCTGCTCTGGAATCCATCCGCCCTTCTGGAGGACCTCAGGGGCCGTGGGGTCTTGCCACTGGCCATGTCGCAGAGGTCACCTGGAAGAAGCAACAGTTGGACAATCCACAACCCCAGAACCTTAAAACCCTGGACCCGTGGAACCCTGCAACCTTAGGGAAGGGCCCTTAAAACTCACCCAGTTCCAACCCCCTGCCACGGGCAGGGACACCTTCCACTAGACCAGCTTGCTCCAAGCCCCTGTGTCCAACCTGCTCTTGAACATTGCCAGGGATGGGGCAGCCACAGCTTCTCTGGGCAACCTGTGCCAGGGCCTCGCCATTCCTGGCACACCCAAAGGACACAGCTGTGTCTCCAGCCTCTGGCATCCTTCCTAAGCAGAGAACACGGGGCCTCCCCACCCTCACTCATCATTAGACCATATTTAGGCTCCAGTCATAGACGGAAAACCCCACAACAAACAGCCCCTGAGCCAAAACAGCTTTTTGCTCTGGGGGCACTCCCACAAAGACACTCCAGGGGCTGCTGGCACTTCTCACCCTTTCTGCAAGGAGCCTGCTCGTGTTTCTAACTAACGCAGCACACAGCTCAAGACCCTGATTAAGAACTAGAGTTTCTCAAGGCTACTTTGCCTGCTTGAAGGTACAAAGGTTATCTGGCAAAAAACGCCTCCTTCCAGGCATGAAATCACCCCACTGCCCAAGAGCATTTCTCCGTGTCAAAGGACGCCCTCATTTCCGCTTGTTAACACCCAAACTCGAGGCTTCCTACAGGCATTCCAGGCTGTCACAGCAGGAAAAAAGCAGGAAACCATCAAAGGCACATGAGCAATTAGCTCAAATCTAAGTAAAAGCCAGGATGATATTCCCTCCCGCTTCCCTGTGTTCCACATCACCTCTCTTGCGTGCACTTACTGCGCACACACAGCAAGACAGCATCTAGGCAAAGATGGCCATTCCCTGCCCCTCCACTGTTCCCCACGCCCTGCAAGGCAATGCAATCACCTCATTCCTTTACTCCCAAGGCAGCTACAGCACTGCACGTGTTTGTGGTGCTGGGCCCTTCCCAGCTTCAGGAAACAAGGCTACCCTTCCCTTTTGTTCTTGCAAGAAACACCTGCATAGCTCTGCACCGCCCTATGGACAGGAGGCCCTGCTGCAGCAAGAGCTGGGATTTAGAGGCGGAAATAACTCCTTTTCAGGGGAGAAACCTAACGGGGATGATCCAACATTGATCTGGATTTGAGTGGTTTCTTACCGGGTCTTGAGAGTAACGGGCTCATTCGTTCCAATTCTCCAAACTGTGATTTCACTTCACTTGAAAGGAAACCTGTCGTCACCCCCACAACGCTTATTTCCAGAGGGCTTCCAACCTCCACACCCCAGCCAGCCCAGCAGCTTCCCCCCGAGCCCTGGAGCAAGGCTCTTCCACAGCCCCAGAGCCCGCAGGGACCAGCCTCCCAGAGGAGCAGGAAAGGAGCACAACGGAGCAACGGGGCACATCTCCGTGCAGGGGCAGGACAAAGCAGCAACCAGGACACAGCACCCCTCCAGCACCCCCCCCCCCCACCGTGGCTCCCTGCTCCCCAACTCAGACAGCCAAGGCTCCCTTTGCTGCAGGACCTACAGCCTAGCTCCAAGTCTCTACCATCACTGCAAGCTGCACGGCAATTGCAGAGCCCCTCCAAGCCCTTCTACCTGCCCAGCGCTGCTCTTAGCCCAGGGACGTTTAAATCCTGCCGGCTATCACACAACTGCCCCATCCCTGCTGCCAACGGAGCCGCCTCCTCCCTGCTGCCCAGGGCCAGACGCTACCTGAGGACGGGTGATTCACGCTTCTCCTGGAGGATTCCTCCGGGCAGGGCCCAGCCTTGGCTCCTGAATGCCCTCGCGCTGCTCGGCAGCTGTGGGCAGCTGGAGGGACAGGAGCTGCCCAGGGACGCCTCGGGGTGGCTGTTGCCCACCAGCACAGCAGGTAACTGCTGCTGGGCTGCCAACAGCCAGGGGAACCTGGGCAGCAAAGGACAGGGCGTGGACCTGGGCTGCCCAGCCCCTCTCCTCAATGCTCTGCCTTTGCCACGTAGGGCAGGCTTTCACCAGCGCCTCGAGGAAGCAGAGCTCAGAGCCTCACAGTAGCTCAAGCCTGCTCCTGTCTCAGCGCCTGAGCAACTCCTGCTCTGACTGCGCCACGGCTGCTGCTCGCATTTAACAGCAGCAGCTCCCCTCTACCTCACAATAGGCGAGCTCCACACGCCCTGTCAAGAAGGTGCTCACCCCCCCGCACCGCTTCCACACCAAGGCCGCCACCACTTGTGGCTCTGGCATTTCTCCAGCTCCAGCCTGGAGTGGGGACCGTGCTTCCTGCCTCCAGCTCTCTCGCTATCACTCTCGGCCGCCTTGTCTCTCCTCTGCTGGCTTGCTTCCACGGCCACTGCAGGGCCTTGCTAAAGTTACAGCCTCGCAGATCCCTGCAGCGCCCCCCTACGCCTTCAAGGTCTCCCCGCAGTGAAGGCCTGCAGCAGGATTCAAGTGCACCTCACAGCAGCATTTCTTCACGCTCCGTCAGCGTCAGATCACTTGGTTTATACACTGCAGAGGAGCCAATCATTTCTCTGCTTCAGGAGGAAAGAAAAAAGCCTCCACACTAACTACAAAGCAACGATTTCATTCCGACTTCGCTGGCCCCGCTGAGCACCCATCGATGACTTTGGACCCATTAAGCCTGCGCACACGGGCACACGCACCAGCCAAGGCCACCCAACTTCCCGGGGCATCTCAGCTGCCAGGAGCTTCACACGTTTGCCGCACAGCGTTTCCCAGAAACAAAAGCTATCCGTGAGACTCTCGGCCACACGCAAAGCAAATCCTCACATCGGCTTGGCGGGGAACGTGGAGCCCTCAGTTTGAAACCAACACGCACCAGCTGGGGCTTTACAACCCACTCAGGGAGGATAGGAGCCCCGAGTGCTAACTGGCTCTCCAGGCAGCCAGCCTCTGGAAACACTCCAAAACATGTCCTGCATGAACGTGTCCAGCCACGAATCCAGGTGGAAACTGGAGAGCTCAGGCAAAGACACCTCAGGTGTGGCACCCTTGTGTGCTGAAGGCACCAAGACAGAAGCTCTCTAAGGAAAGGAAACCTGTGACAAAAGCTCTACCACAGCTGAGATAATTAATAGGAGACCAGTAGTAGAGCTTCCTGCTATTTCTTTGATAACCTTCAACTGCCAGCCGACACTGAGACAGCCCAAGCTCCCTTCAAGGGTCTGCTGGAGGCTCCCCCGCTCCACATGCCACCATTCACAACTGTGCCTCCTGCCTTCAGTCCTTACACTACTACTGTCCCTTCCCACCTGCCTCTCCCGGCATCTGCTCTCTGGATCCTGACTTTGCAGCTCCCTTTTAACCTCTTTTGTTCTGGCACCTGGATGTCATTTCAGAGACTCAAAGAGTCATTTAGCTGGGAAAAGACCCTTACGATCAAGTCTAAGCCAGTGTTGTGCTTTAAGGCCAGACGCTAAGTCAGACCCATGCAGCCGCTCACTCACTGCCCCCCATCCCAGCTCAGGCTCCCCCGAACACCAGCTCCTTCGCACCCAGCACTGCCAAGTCCACCACTAAACCCTGGAGCACCGCATCATTTGAATGCCCCCAGGGATGGTGACTCCACCACAGCCTTGGGCAGCCTGTTCAGGGCTTGACAGCCCTTTCTGGGAAGGAATTTCCCCTAATAGCCAACCCAAGGTTTTCTTTTCCCTTCACACTAGGAAACCATTTAACCCAGCAGCTG
The DNA here is from genome assembly GCF_034315485.1 of Pezoporus occidentalis. Taxonomy (NCBI): domain Eukaryota; kingdom Metazoa; phylum Chordata; class Aves; order Psittaciformes; family Psittacidae; genus Pezoporus; species Pezoporus occidentalis. The sequence continues at coordinate 2,771,431 of NW_026916263.1, forward strand.
CAACCCTTTGTGTAAATTTCAGAACATTCAAGAAGTTACTCCCAGTTCGGGGGGAATCTCTGACACGAGCAGGGCAGCAGCCGAGGCTGTGACTGCCAGGAGACAGTGCACACAAAGATGGGTGCATTCGGGACGGAGGTTCAGGCCCAATTCCGCAAGGTACCACGTCTCACTTTAAACAAGAAAGGGGACAGATGTCACGGGCACTGAGAACTCTGCACTTACAGAATGGTTCGACAGTCGCTCCTGGGGCTGGCACTGCCTTCACCCTAACTGCCTTGGCCTCGTGTCTCCACTGGCAGCTAAAAAACATCTAAGTCACCACGATACTGAGGACAGAAACATCCTACAGTACCCCCACACTGCAGGACCAGGGCTTAGTCAAAGTCACACAGGCAGAGCAGGGCTCAGCCTCTCTTCCCTCACACCCAGCTCTTCTCGCCCTCCTGCCAGGGCCTTCTCCATGCCACCCAGCACCACAGGACACCACAAGCAAGGGAGAGAAAGATCAGACCAGGAGACACAGGGAGGGGACAAGCCCAGCCCATGACGGGCCTTTCAACCTGAGCCCACAGGAGCACTGGGCACAAGCCCAGCAGCTACCAAGCCCCACAGGCTCTTCAGAAGCTGTGAAAGGAGCAGCTTGCCTTACTTCTCACTTGTGAAGCACTGCAGGGACAGGCCTATCTCTTGCTGCTCCCAGGCAGCTGGGGCAGCTCCCTGCAGCACACACGCTGTGCTGAGAGCTGCTGGGCAGGCTGCAGGCACCAGCCCTGCTGTGCAAGGAGCTTCCAAACTGAAGCAGGCACCAAGAAATAAAAGCAAAGCTGAATGTGGCTTTACCTGCTCCGGGCAGGTGCCTTCACAGGCCCATTACAACCATGCAACAGCCACAACCCTCTCAACTCAAGCCAAACCCCAAAGCAATCGCTGCTCTGCTGAAGAAGGGACCACTGCATTGCCTTTTGCTTAGCCACCTCTTTGACTGCATTTATACCTGAAAGTCTTTTGCCAAAAAGACTGGGAGTTTTGTCAAAGAACAGCCCTGCAGAGGCTCTCCCTTCCCCAAAGGAGACTGTCTGGCCCCTGAGGCAGGGTGAGGATGGGACACCACCGTCCCTTTTCCAGCTCACACTTGTATATGCTGGGATGGCAGTAGCTCATGGGCTTGGCAGAGCCACAGCAGAAGGGAAATCCGAAACTCAGTCACACCCACCTTCCTCTCCTGCTCTGCTGCCACAGAGGTATTCCGAGCTCTGAAAATAACTCCACACAACTCCACCTCTGTGCCACTGATCCCATCCTCAGTGGGGTTTGCTCCTTCCTTAAGGAGCAAGGAAAGGGCAGGGGGCCGACTGAGCCAACTGTTTCCCTTCTGTGGGGAGCATTTGCTCAGCCCTCCACCACTGGGAGGCAAATTATCCTCTGGTGCAAGGGCACAGAGCTCAGCACGGTTCTGCCAGCAGACAGCTCGGCCCAGGGCTCCCTCTTGATTCCTGCTTTCTAACAAGCATCCCATTGCTGAGCCAGGAGTCCAACGAGGGGCACCCGCCAGCTGAGGAGACCAACGCTCCCACTCCCTCCTCCTGCAGACCTAACACCTAGGAGAAAGAAGATCTGGGAGTCACCAGCCGTAACATCTCATGTACTCCTTACAGGTGCCACTCTTCTTTCCCCCATGTCATTATGGTCCAGGAACACAACAATTACAGCCCCGCTGTGGGTACATTCTCCACAAGGTTTGCAGTGAGCTCTGAGGCAGACCTCCATCTCAACAGAGCCAGCTTTGAGATCTGCAGCCCAAAGCTCAGCAGGCAGTGGGCACATCAAACCTTGACAAAACGTCCTTCTTCCCTCACAAGCCACCCAGGACACAGGTTTCCAGGCCCTCTGCCCTGGGCCCAGCAATTCGCTTTGCCACAGAGGTCTGAGATATCTGATGGTGTCAGTCAACAAACTGCTCCCTCTCCTGGCTTCACAGTGCTCCTGTTGTCTCAGTATTGCCTCCAAAGCTTCCCAGTTCCCCGACACAGCAAGGCCACCCCAGCCTTTAAACATCAGGCAACATGATTAGACATTAGGAGGAAGTTCTTCCCTGTGAGGGTGCTGAGGCCCTGGCACAGGGTGCCCAGAGAAGCTGTGCCTGCCCCATCCCTGGCAGTGTTCAAGGCCAGCTTGGACGGGGCTTGGAGCAACCTGCTCTAGTGGAAGGTGTCCCTGCCCGTGGTGGAGGTTGGAACTGGATGAGTTTTGAGGTCCCTTCCAACCCAAACCAGTCTGGGACTCCATGATTCTATGTTCACCTGACGCTAAGGTACAGATCAAACCCTGCAGTTTGTGGTGCTGCTGGAAGCTGGGGGCTCCAGATCAGGTAGGTGTGCATTTAGTCAAATCCCTTCTCCAGCACAGCCTCATCCCACCTGCCACAGCTCCCCACACACAGACCACTGAGCCTGAAGGCACATTCTTCACTGCACTCCAAGCCCCAAGCTCCAGAAGTTCCATTCTCCCCTTTCTCCAGGCATCCATGTGCCCAGGCACTTGGCGGCCCCCAGCACCTGAAACTGTCATTATCCACTCCAACTAAGTAACTGTTGGGCACTGGGCCCACATCTGGTTTAGAGCCTTCTCCTTTCCCCCAGCTTGCTACAGCCACTCTTCTAGGTCCCCTACAGAACAAAGTTCAGGCAAAAGCACACAGCTTTGACCATTTTCTTCTGCAGGGAAGCTGCACCTCAGATCCAGGCGTGACCCCACATCTTTACAAGACTAGCTGTGCTGTGACAGTCCAGAACTAGGCGTCTGTACCACACTAACCCACCGGGTGTCTAGGCCCCAGTCAGTACCCCCAACACACGGTAAGAACAGACAACTCTTCAATAAGCACATTTCCCGTATCTTCTTAGCAAGGAGCAGTGTGCTTTACACAGCGTTTTCCAGACAGCTCACTACAGCAGACCAGGGGCCTACACTTCCCTCACTTCCCAGTCCTTGCTGCCAAATCATGCTGGGAACAGATTTCCTGGGTCAGAAACACCAGAGCCAGGTAAGATCCACTTGCTTCTCATGTCCTGCCTCATAACTCCTTGTGCAAGGACTGCACAGTTAAAACCAGGTTTGTGGCATGGGATGTCCCACCTGGGCACACAGGCAGGTGAGCAGCAGAGGCTATTCCCCGTTTCCAGAGCTGAGCAGCTATCAGGCAAAAAGCATCATAGTAGCATAAAAGAGACAATTCCATGCCCCAGCATGAGCTCAGATGAAGACATCATCAGCCATGTTACCATGAAGGAGCACGAAAAGTTGAGCAGACCAACTTCAGACAAAAGGCCAAGACTAGAAAGGAGCACTCTAGGGAGTGACCCTGGCTGTAGTGAGGGAAGAAAAAAATAGTCAATAGCATAACACCTCTTCCATTAAGTTTCCAGAAATCCTCAACAGCGGATAAATATTCCACTAACTAAAGGCTTTTCTACACAATTACCTCTGCAGCTTGCGGCAATGCAGCTGCACACAGGAGTATCTGCACACTCCATGTGGCCACGCTTGTAGCTGAAGGCCTTGCATCCCTCTCTCTTCATTGCTGCTCAAACATTTTGACTGCCCAGCCCTAAACTCTGCTCCTGCAATAACCACCCACAGTGTCAAACTGCAGTTTCAGGCATATCCCATTACCTGCTGAGGGTGCCATCCTAAAAGTTCGACTTTTCACACTTTAGCTTTGCCGCTAAGAAACAACAGGATGGAGAGGAACGTGTGCAGGCCCTTCAGAAACGCACACAACCCAAATGCACAAGGATAGCACAGCGTGGACACATGGCAGATGGAGAGACAGAAGCTGTCTCTGGGCTTGCCAGCTGCCAATTCAACACCTGGGAATGACAAAGTAAAGGCAATTCTGCCTACTTTTAAAATACCAAGAAATGCCCGCTCACGTGCCTGAAGTTCAGAGTGGGAAATCCCTTCATAACGCAAAATTCACCTTCATGACCTCGCGGTGAACCCGTCTGACCCACCTGCAAACAGATCACCATGATTCTGAGAGACCTCAGCTGCCTTACCCACGAGACTCAACACCTGATAAATCCTTCACTGCCAGTGCTCCTGCTGCCTCCTCCAATCCATTACATTGTCATCATCACCTTCAGATGCCTGCTGCTCACCAAGCTCAACTAAGGATGAAGGAAAACAGGACAGTGACAACAACAACCAGAGCAGGGTATTAAACAGCTGACAGCAGAGCTCTGGAACACAAGTGACAGACAGCGAGGCATTACTGTGCACAAGCTTTCACACTGCAAATGCACTGCATACAGGGCAATAATCTGCTTCCAGCTCTGGGAAGCCCAATCCCCTCTGCAGGCACAGAGCTGCCCACACTGCAAGCTTCCTTCCCTAAGTTTTAAGGACAGAGGAGCTCCACCTTGATCCAGCCCCAGCCCATCCAGGAGCTGTACTGCCCTGTTCAGCTGTTCTCTCTGCTACGGAGCAGTCTCAGTATCGAGGCACAAAAACTGAGACCACACCTATGCACGCAAGCTTGGGTGCAAGGCATCCAGACCT